>NC_056736.1:156425885-156485885 GCF_019279795.1 Protopterus annectens
TCAGTGACAACATCTACATCTGCATCAGGGTCCCACCACACTTATTTGCACGTTTATCATTTAGGAGGATCTGTTAGCTCTGTTAGGGTTTGGGGCAGGTTGTCAACTTCTACCTGGGAGAATCTCTCTAATCTTTTATCCTCTTTAGGAGCAGTCTGTAAATATGAATATATATATATATATATATATATATATATATATATATATATATATATATATGAAATGTGGTAAGTCATAGGACAGTAATCTCTGCCACCATCAAAGTACAGTCCCCCTCCCCACAGTCCAGAGTGAGCACATATTGTGCAACACCTGACCTACACAGAGGTAACCTCAAAAGGTCACTGCCATGTCTCTAATACACCAGAAGGTGCAGGATGTACCAGTGAAACCTACCAAGGCAGTGTATATGAAAACCATTGCATCTCTGCATGTGCACAATGTACCATATAGCCTTCACCACATATGTGGATTGTTAAAGCTGTCTGCACCAATATTTTGTCTGTCCCCATTAACAGTTGTCAGCAGCATGTGTGACAAATATTCCCATCTATCTTTTTACTCTTCCCCTCAAGAAATGACTTTTCGTAGATTAATAGATTCATTGATTGTTACTAGGCTAACAAACCAGGGAGCCTTTCTAGGCCTAGATAGGTTTTCTCGAAACAATAATCACGTCCTGTATCCAAACAGGACATGGGGGCCAGGCATTTATAAGCTATCTCACTCCTTAAAGGACATGGGTGCCTGGCCCGGTGTAACTTTCCTATTCCCCATCCACTTGTGTAGGTTGTGCATTAATAGACAAACTCATCTTCACATGGATGGGAAGCCGTTTCCATAGGAGGTGCAGTCTCTGGGGTGCATGTCTGTCTCCGTGGCATGTTCTGTTTAAGTCACAGAAAAAAATTATTGTCCCTAGACCTTGTATTTCTGGTACTGTTTGACTTAACAAATATTCAGGAGATTCATAAGTGTGGAGTTTGCAGATGCCTTGTAAGCCAGGTATAGATAACCCCTCAGAATTCTATAGGAGACTGAATAGAGGGAAAGTGCTTTAAGGTGCTCTGGGTAAAGCAAGCTTGTTATGCCTTGTATTATTTTTGTAAGGAACCTCAGGGACCACTCTAGTTGCTGCATATGTATGATCAGGTACATACAAATGAGTACAAGGTCAAGAATGTTTGTACTCCTCATAGGAGTATGGAGCTGTTCCAGGGTGTTAGTATTAATGAAGTTTAGGAATTGCTGGGCTTGTGCATTAGAAGTGATGTAGGATTCCCAATCTATAGAAGAGTAGTTGAGCTCCCCCATGTATCTTGCACTGGATTGTACACTGAGAAAGGTGGTATTGGTTTCCTGGGACATGGAGTGGGGTCTAAAGAATTCAACAATATGGTATGAGACCCTGTTTATAATGAATTGCACATGTATGAGTTCTAGTGGGTCATGCACTGTAAGTAGTCTAGATATGAAGTTGCTTTTAATATAGGTTTTAATGTAATTCAAACAAATGATAGGTACGGTAGCAGGCCTACAATTATCCAATGTTGTGTGTTCACTGAACAATGCATGGGTTCAGCACCACTACAAGCCATCCCTGATTATGTCGTCCACAAGTTATGTGACATTTTGCATATGCAGTACATCTTAGTCCATTTTATTTCTTTTGGACTCCTCATCCAAAAACAGACAGACACAGTTAGGAAGTCAGTTCCTTATCCATTCATATGGCCTATATCTTCTGCCTCCAACAAAGATACTTTATACTGTCATTAGAAGAGCAGTGGGGAGATACTCTACAAATCTAAATAGCACACCACTAGTTGACCATACCCCCCTCCCTCACAAATCAGATGTTGATCAGCAACCAGTAAAGCATCTGTACTAGCAAAACAGTGGTAGTATTATTCCCTCATTCTGCACACATCTCACTATCCAAATGACACTTCAACAGTAACTGTATGTATGTGCTTCTGGCATAAGTGTAGTCAGCAGTCTCTAAATCTTTCTCTTTCCCATTTGCAACTTTCTGTAGTGAGATGAGCACTCCAATAGCTGCAGCTGTATTTATCATGCAATTCGGAGACTTGTATAATGACAATTATGATAATGAGCCAAACAAAGAAACTCTTGCTGAGTTGCACACTTTATGCAATGTATCTAATGTATCTAATTACAAGGCTGTGCTATGAGGGTCATAAATGAACAAAATGTGCATTGTGCATGCCTATGAAGATCACTGGCCCATACTAGGATGTGGGTGTGTTAAGCCATGTTGTGTTCCCAATGAAAACCGTAGAGCAATAATTAAGTGTGTTGTCACATTCTGCATTAAATATACACTGCACAAACAACTACTAATGATTTATAGAGTTGCCCATCCAACTGCCACATGTATTTGAGATGTGAAAGGAAACCTGAGTACCTAGAGGAAACACTTACAAACACAGAGAACTCTGCAGGGAAAACATTTCAACCAAGATTTAATTCAGGGAACTCTTCTTTTGAAGCTAGAGTGTTAGTCCCTGCACCATTGTGCCACCCTACAATCACCTACAACAAATTGGAGGACTATCCCAATCTTCAGTGGCAGTTCTTTGTGAAATTAAAATAAACCAGAGCATCTGGATAAAACCTACTCATAGAAAGTAAGGGCATGCAGATTCCACACAGCTGGAGCTACATCCAGGAACTCAACCAGGTAACCCCAAATAGTGAAGTGGCAATGCCATTGACTGTGACACTATGTAACTGAAAAAGTAACTTTCACACATATTCCCCCAGACCAACAAACATAGCCAGTTGTTGTGTACATGTCAGAAATTTGTTTGTGATAGAAAGCGAAATAATTCCAGAAATATATAATATGAAAATCACAACAAAGCCTTTACAGATGACTTAAATGTATACTTTACACTTCTTAATACTGACCTGAAGAAAATATTACTCTCTATTTATAACTTCTCAGAATTTTCCGATTATAAACTTAATATAGTGAAATCTTCAATATTCCCTAGCAAAATATCATGCTATAAATCGGGTATATCTTTTCAACATGATTCAAAGCTTTTCTATCAAAATAATTTAATAAACATAATGACAAACATTGAATAGAGTATCCTTAGATGGAATAAGTTAAAACTCCCTTTCCTATCAAAAGTAGCAATTATTAAAATGAATATATTACCAAGATTATTATTCCAGTTCAATGCATCTAACATAGTAGTACAAAATAAATTCTTTAAAAAAAATGAACTCAAGTTTATTAAAGTTTATCTGGCACCCAAAGTCAATTTGAGCTAGCTATGAAAAATTAATATATCCTAAGGAAAATGGAAGTTTGGGGTTGCCAGACTTTAAATTATACTATGACATTATTAACTCAAACAGAGTTATCACAATTGTAGAACATAACCCAAATAGGAAGGGAGGAAGTTCACCATGGGTCCGAATATGGTGCAACTACATAACTAAATGCAAAAATAAATCCCAAAGCTCTTCCTTTTATAAGTAGGGAAAGCCTTAAGAATATTAAAATACATAAAGTGCTAAAAATAAAATTATAAACTTACATAAAATACTGGAAACAATAAAACCTATTAGGCTCATTCAAAATTTTACAACAAATACAATTAAAAACCCAAGTTTAAAATAGACAAGAAAATGACTAACTTAAATAATTATCCCCTTCTCAAAGAGAAAAATGTGAGATATTTATAGTTATAGAGATCAGTAAATTGTGGTCTTCAGAAAGGCTTTAAGTCTCCCAAAGACTTATACTATAATCTTGAGACACGTTAGAAAGATATGTGCTAAGTTTTTATTAGAACTAGAAGTAAATGAAAATAGTATAAATACATGTAATACAATATGGAATATAATAAAGATGAAGAAGAAAATGATATGAAATTCATATAAATTGATTGTATCCCTAAAATATCAAAGTACTATCCTATATTCCAAATATTGGACTAAACAAAAACCTGAAATTAAAAAGTCCAGTCCTTTAAAATAACTTCAAAGTTAGTCCCATTAAAAAAAAATAAATTCACTCAACTTATCATTATAAATAATGCATATTTAACACCATTTATAATAAATAGCTTTAATCCAGCAATCTCCTCAGATTGTTCCTACTGTGTGTTTCAAAAAGTGGGTTTATTTCACATTTTCTGGAGCAGTAAATGTGCCTATAAACTGTGGTGCTCACTGAGAATCAGACAAGAGAAGATGGGCTATAGGAAATCAACACGTTCATGGGAATTAGCAGTTTTGCATATTCCTCCTCATTGACAATGGAAACAAAAAAACTGCATATACTAGTGGCCCACTTCTCTTTAGTGAAATTATATATCATACAAAACTGGCTTGATAGGGCACTGATGTCATGGAAGAGTTTCAAACAGATGGGAATTAAAAACATAGCACATAAAATAACAAATAACTCAAACATTTCTATTTCTTACAATATTGGAGCATTCATCTTGACCATATACTTTATCAAGAAGAAAAAGCTATATCGGGATAAAGATTAAATAAGAAACCAGGAATTAATCAAATAACATGATGCCTGATAAATAGAAAAAACTCTGAATCTTCTTTTGTGCCATAAATATTCTCTTATAATAGCAAAAGTATTAAAGGTATTATAGGAATATAGTACTGTTACGTATAATTTGTTATCATTTCTCTTTCTTTTTTATTGTTCTTTTTTCTTATGTTTAAAGTTTTTACTGTATGTTTCTTATTAAAAGGTTAATGAATGCCTATCCCTGTACTGTATAAATGTGTACATTAAAGTTAAAAATAAAAAAATATATTAGAAAAAAAAAAGAAGGTGAAAAAAGTATGCCCAACTTGTTATTCTTGGATACATTGTGACATCTCCCATTTACGAGCACAAACATGCATAAACCACAGTAATGATCATTTTACTATGATGACAGCCAAATACAATAAAGTACATTGGGTGACACTCTTCCTGACAAACCAGGTCTGTGAGTAATTGTGATCTACAACCGCATCTAAGTCACATTAATCTAAAAACTGCCCAATTACAACTCAAAAATTGAACTGTAATTAAAAAAAATGGACACAGTGCTTCATTTAACACAAAGTTACAGTAACTTGCCACTGTATCATCACCCTTCATATACTCACACATAAATGCGTACATCACTGCCATGAACCTTTTTAAAGCAACTTCAAAAAAAGAACTTATTGGCTGACACCGCTCCTGCTAGGCCAGATCAACAGCAACATGATAAGTCAAATTTATCCATAGACTGCCTCAATACCCAGCTGGTAGAGTCACTTCATTGGCTATAGCTACCTAAAATGTCTGGTTGTAACATTAACAAATTAATAACAATAATAATAATAATAATAATAATAATAATAATAATAATAATAATAATAATAGAAACAGCAATTTAGTTTCCACAAACACACAGTAGATGACCACAGTATATACAGTGTAAGGATTCCTACCATAATTTGAACATCTTCATGTAAGAATCGGCGACAAAGCTAAAAATAATGGGAGGACAAAAACCCAAAATCAGGAAATGATTTTAAATATTGTACTTGTGTACTTAGAATATTCCAAGAGTAATGGGTTTGCATAAACATGCATTTTCTAAAATATATGAAATTGAATGTCTGTTATTTAATCACTGCAATCCTCAACAATATTGAAGAAGCCAACAAATTTTCCTAAGAACAGATTAAGTTGTAGGCAAATGCAGATACTTTCTATGAAATTATGTTCAGTCTCAAACTTACTTTATACTCAGTTGCACATTAATTCAAACAGTCCACTGGTCTTAATATGTAGTTGCCTGACAAGGAAAGAAAAATAAATAAATCAATCAATAAATAAATAAACAAACTTGCTTGCTATTATCCAGACTGTCCTAAAAGATTTACACCCACAGAGGCAGCGTTCTGTTTTCCCACTATTTGGGCTTTCATCACAGCCATTCCTTTTGGTACAGACTTCAGAATTTATGGGCTTTTGGCTAAGACTCTCAGCAATGAGCTAAACAACAAATCAGGGTTCATTGTGGAGTCCATGGGTGGAATCAGGCCAAAGCTAGGAAATTGCAGCACTTTCTTTACAGTTATGGCAGGTTGCCATAGCATGTTGTTCCCCTTTCACTCTGAAAGACAACAAATAATTAAGAATCCAGAAAAGTGCCCCTGTCTGAATAGTATTCAGGTTGGATGACTAGTGCACCTTATATTAGATTGGCTATGTCACTAGTTTGTAATATTTAACCCAGGAGGAGATGGATGATGTGTTAATGACATTGGTTGTCCATGGTTGAAGCCAACCTTGGCTACCTAGAGCATGTCCTTGTGTCATGGACTGATGATAAAACTGTCTGGCCTTGACTTTTGACTGTGTGCAGTAGTAATCAGCAAGAAATCCAGCTCTCCCCTCATCTATTAACTATCTGGATTTTAACCTTCCTTGGGTGCCACTTCCTGCATCAGTAGTTCAGTCCTTAACATCACCACTTATCCTCCACCTGTCTCTCTGTGTCTTCCTTTACATTCCCTCATGTCAGTGTCATCACCTTTGTTCTTGATGTGTTGTGGTGTTCTGTGTTTGCCTGTTCCTGCTTTCATCTCTATTCTCTCTTTCTTGCCAGCACCTATACCTTACTACTGTTCCCTCTACCATTCTTGAAAAAATAGGCATTTTCCCCACAAAAATATGTTTGCTTCCCTATCATATTCTAGTCGTCCCTTCCTATTGCACTTCCATGTGTTCCTCTACCTGCACATCCATGTCCTGTCTTCACATTTATTTATTTGGTTATGACAATAAATTGGTATGCACTTTACTGTGATGCCGTAATTATAGCTCTCACAATTTTGTCATTGAAGTTTGTCATTCTGATTGAAAATGAGAATAACTGAAAGCAAGCAAATGGACACTACTGGACTCCTGAGACCCCATGAATCCTGAAATATAGTGTTATTATATGCATGACCTGTTGGGTATGACTGCAGTCTACCCATGTTAGTTCAACACCATCATGTTAGGTAGCTATTTTTACATTGTTAATCAGCTTCAGACCACATTGCACTACTTTTATAAAGCTGTTTTACGATAATATAGCCATATTAAAGTTTCTGAATCACATCTATACATTCTGCCTATATAACTCAGCATTTAAATAATAACACCTTTATTTATATAAATGTTCTTTATAAAAGAAATACAAAACACATTCCACTACATTTTCATGTCTTTAAACTTTCTAAATGTATCCATAGACAGTTGTTCCACCTTTTGTCTTCAGATGCACACTGCCTACAACTTTCTTTCTCTCTATAAAATAAAATCTATTTTATTTGCACTAATCCCTTATTATATTATTTATTCAACTATATCCAAACTATACATTTCATTTAATAAGCTTCAACATGCCCTGATTCAATTATCTATTTTAATAGTATCAAATCACCAACCCATGGTATTGTAAGAGGCATACTCTTTCAAATTTGCAATGTCTCTCCTAGCTTTCATTATTAGAGCACTACATAAGAAACACCAGTGTCTTAACCATTTTTCATTCTTATGCTACATTCTATCTACTAATTAACATTTATAGCATACATATCTTAATTTATTGACTGGCTGTGACAGACTAATTATCTGTCACTTACATTATTCTCCTTCAATAATACCTGCATCTGAGTATGGTTTGCATTGTGAAATACTTTTAATGTTACAGTTATTCTGTCTTGCTGTGCTTCCTGTAGAATCACATACATAACTATTTTTAAATTCAATATTAATTCTCTCATGTCTTTTCTTTTTTCCCATAAGAAATCTGTTCAAGATTTACCTCTGAAAATTGATGAAACCTTTTGTATTATTTTTAGTAGTATCTTATTATTTGCATTGCAAATTGTACTGGTTTCTAATGTTCTATACTTTATCACCTGTCTTCCATATAAAGACATAAAACTGTATGTATCATCACCACATTTGTAATGTTTTTATACAATATTCTTTCAGCAACGTTAAAAATACATTTTCTATGATTCCCACTTTATCATTACATTTATTTACTATCCTGTCCAACCCAAAAACTGAATCAATTTTCACCTTTCTTAGTACCATGCTCAATTCTTCCCCAACCACTTTCCTTTAAAATGTTTTATACTGTACTTTTGAAAAAAAAAAAAAACAAATTGAACATAAAACATAATTTATTTTAGTTGTGACATTTGTTCTTTGGAATGTACTTTTTTATGTTTATCTACACGCAAACATCCATGCAACATTATTTCTCTAAACACTTTTACGTCTTTTATAACCTTGCATGTAGCTTTCATCAAAACATAATTTAAATTTCTTGAAACAATTTTCGGAGAATTTAGACATGCATGTACCTTTGTTTGTTCAAAGATATCCTCTTTCATTTTCAAATTGGTATGTACATATAAAACTATAACCTGACAATATCAACTTCAACAAAAATCATCTGCTGTTTTCCTCTGGGTTTAGCCACATCTCTTCTAGTTTTAGACATGTCTTTTCATTAAAGTACTTTTCTTTACTACTAGTGCTAGACATTCATACAGTCCAGCTGACAAATATATAGCTTTATCCCAGTATTTTTGATTTTTTTTTTTGCTTTTACTTTTAATTATGAATGTTGCATTTAGTAAACATATTAAGTTATAACAATTATTTTAACAATACTTATAAACAATCTCCTAATATCACTCTAAATGCTGTTCACATTAGCAATAATTAATGACACATCATCCCATGCCATTAGCAAGTTATTTCCTTTGCACTTGTCTTTCTTTTTCCTTCCTTACATTTGCTTTCCTATCCACAAATTGAAGCCTCTCTCCATTCCAACTCAGTAACGTCATGTGTTCTGTCTTAAGATGATTATTCATATAAACAACTATGGTTATTTAATATTGATATTTTATCTGTATTAAATAAATGTAAGTGCCATACAAAACAAAACAAGACTTGGTTCTCTGAGTTATAGTTTCAGACTCAACATTTTCTTTTCCATTATCATTAAGTTTGACTATTAGTTAACTTTTTTGTTTAATAGTTCATTATTTTATTTTGCCCATGCACTCAAGCCACAAATTTATGAAAATTCATATAATAACTTCAATTTTTGCTCTTGTGCTCTTGCCTATATATTCTTTTTGTATAATGTACCATTAGTCTATAAAAATATGTGACAGATTTACTATTTTTTACTGTACTGCATTTGACTAAATTCAAAAGTTTGAAAGAATTTGACTGAAAACTATTTGAATGAAAACCCATCTGGCAGAAAAGCAATTGAGTAAAAAACATTTTGACTGAAAGATCAGTTGACTGAAGGCCATTTCTCTGAATGTCACATTACTGGAAATCTTCAACATAAGAAAATAAAACATAATAGCATTTTTGTAAACCCAGCAGACTAAAACCCATTTCACCAAATCACAAATCACTGAACATGTTCAACATACTAATACATTAGCTTAACAGCCACACAAACACTTGAAAAAAGAAAAAAAAAACATCATATACAGTATATCAGTGATAGTACACAAACACCGATTCACTGTGTAAGTCTTTTTTTTTCTTTTTTCAAGTGGTTGTATGGCCATGGAATTAGTATATATAATTTAGGGAGTGTATTGGGTAAAGCCCCCTACATGGGGCTCAATGGGGGATTTCCCCCCTGCAAAAACATTATTTTATGTTGTATTTTCTTATGTTGAATATTTTCAATGATTTGTGTATCAGTGAAATGATTTTCTCCCAAATGGGTTTACAGTGAAATGGGTTTCAGTCAATTGTTTTTCAGCCAAATTCTATCAAACATTTGATTTTCAGTCAATTATAGTTCAAGCAAATATTAGTAAACCTATATGACATCGTTTAAGACATGCTTTATTAAGTATTCCAATAGAGAAAAAAAAACATCTTATGCCAATTTAACATAACAATTTTCAACAACTGACAGATCTTACCATTGCTCATAAGATTATCCAGGCTTCCCAAATGCAGTCCATAAATATATCTCATCAATATAAACATCTTTCATTATTACATTTAGAAGATTCATGGACTCTATCAAATCTTACGTTTAGATAGAGTTCTGTTCCAGTCTCCAAAATCTCATCAATCTTAAATTGAATGCATTTTTCAAATTTCTTTTAATTTGTAAATTATAGTCATTTAACACATACTTTTTCCAGATAGGTGACCATATTCTTGCAATAAAAACAATTCACAAAACTGGCTGGTAATTACATGTATATTAACAAAACAGCAAACAACTCTTCCATGCTAATGCACATTATGAAACAAGTATTCTGATCTACAAAATGCACTGGATTTATCACAATATCTCATATATTACAAATATCCAATTTTTATCATCTTTGTTGGCTTTAATTTGCCCAGCTGGATAATTTGAAAAAAAAAACTTCCTCATCCCAGATACAGCTTGCAGAAAAAGCTGTTGAATAAATTCTCATTAACTGCAAAAATACTGTCTCTTGCCCTCTACACATGGTAGTAAATCTCCTACTGCATTGCTGTAGAATCTCCATCTCTTTCCATGTAGATTGCTGTCACATTTGGCATATCCCATTTCTCCTGTTATTTTCTACATTATCTGCAACCACAGCAAATTTCTCCATAATATCAACTCGTAAATGCACTCTTTTTTTTTTTTTACTGTTTCAGGTCCATTTATCAGTTGTAACAGCTGCTCGTTTCTGTAAACCACTAACCTATACCTGCGAGAAAATTACATTTTTTTGCTGCAAAACATCAGTCAACTAACTCTTGCATACACTTATCAATCCAGTAATCATTCTCTTTTATCTGATCTATAGCATTACAATCACCACTGCACTCCTCCAACATGAAGAACCTCACATAGCAACATCTTTTGAAACAAGTAAGGATATTTTATTTATATATTCACATATATGTACCTGTTTACATAATCACATTTTACACATACTTAAATTCACCTCTCTTTACACAAATGAGAATACTTCCAGTTTTATACATATTTATCTCCAATCTGTGAAGAACAACAAAATAACACACATTGGACCAAAAAAAGTATAACAAGAAGAAGAACTTTAATAAAGTAAGTTTTTTCATTCAGCTAAAAGTCCATGAACTTGTTTAGACTGTAAGAGACATCAGTAAAAACATTTAATTTATACAAATATTCAGTCATATTAAAGCAGTTCTGATCAAACTAAATCAATATTTGACATTTTTTTAATTTAAAAAAAAACAAGAAAAATGTATGACTTAATTAAGTTGGATTGCACAAAAGCATCAAATCAGAATTGCCAAATTAATTCATGTTTATTCAGCAAGGATTCAATAGAGTCAATATCATCCCCATTGAGGTGGCAGGGGCCAATCAGATCCAGACAGGCATATATATTTGCCCTGCTCCTGACAACCACATTTGTATCAAGCTTGGGCATTCTGGTATGATCAGAGACAAGACTATTAAGTGAAAACAGTGAACTGAGCAATCCTCATACATATATAATTGGACGTTTGCAGACCAGCTTTTTCCATAATGAGAGCTGTAAATTAAGTATTACCATCTAATATAAGGAAATGAGCTGAGAATGAGGATTTGTATTGTTTTGTGAAGAGACACTCCCAGAAAGCCAGAACTGGCAGTTTAGTGGCACTAAAAATGCACAAGATAGCAATATACATGAGTGAATTGGTGCTGGTTAACACTTCAGTATGAATATGTTAATCAAACATTATCTCCTGTGACAGTAGAAGGAACTGTGGATTGGGATCTGGGCTGCTGCTGGCAAAGGTATTTGTAACATAATTTTATTTACAGAACCTTTAAAAGCTCAGAGATGAGAATGCTTAGCAAAGGACTGATGCTTATCTGAGCCAGAAGGGTGCATGTATCTGATGTAATTTTCCTTCAAATTGTTTAAGCTATGTCTAAGCTATATTTAAAAGTTTATTGTTCCTGTATAGGACACTGTATGAATGAAAATGAATTGAGAAATCAGAGATTTTGTTATCACTTTGGTAATTTCACTGTTAATGATGTGAAAATTACTTTGTAAAGTTTTTTCAGGTCTATATTATATCATTGAATGCTTAAAAAAGTGAACGATGAATAATTGACCTCTTATAAGCGAAAGCTTACAACCTCGAAAGCTCAGAACATCGATTTTTTTCCAAGGGAAAAAAATAGCTGCTCCAAAAAAAAAAAAAAAAAGAAAAAAAAAATAATTGAAAGAATACATAAATTGGGGGCTGTGCCCCCCACACACCCCTACTTTAATATACCAACTCCAAGATCGCACTACAGTGCCGAAAACGGCAAAGTAATGGAAGCGGCCAAGAAAATGTTTTCCCTGGGAAAGAATTTGTTTAAAAGCCGCTTTGCTATTTTGTCTTTTATTTGTTTAAGTTCGACCAAGATGCATTCGATAGAATGTGTCTTTGGTTATCTAATAGGTACCTGTTTTTTCAATGTACAAACATTAATAAATTTAATTTTTTTAAAAGATTTTGAACAACAAAAAGCAGAGTGCTCTGCATTCTGTAACACAAGGTCACTCTTTAAAAATCACATTTAAAGACAATGTGGGTCCTTTAGTACTTGTTGAGAAGCAGTGTAAAGAAAAATACTTACTGCGTTAATAGATTACACAAAATTTAGACATGTTCATAAGATCATTACAGCAGCAACATGCAAAGACGTGGATTATTTGTTGTGAGATGCTGCAGAAACAACAATGACAAAAAAAACACTTTAAACTTATCACAGTAACCAATTCCAGACTTGCAAGTATCTTCAATATTTCAAAGATATATATGAATCATTAATATCCCCCCTTTTAGGCCTATAATGTCTCCAAGGGTTACTAAGATGGAACCATTGCCAGTATTAAAATTTTCTACAGTCATTGGTACTTAGGATCACTCCGTTGGCTAAGTATATGATTTTGCTGATAGACTGAGAAGTATTAAGGATGTCAAAAACTTGGTGTTCCCGATATTAGATGACATATCCCTTTGTACAATTATTGCTAAGGAGGAAGGTTTTGATTTGATTAATGGACTCCTGTGTCGAGAGAATGACCCTTGCATAAATGTTGAGCTCCTGTGTACTCCTTCAGAGTTGGTTCTTGAGAATGTTTTTTTTTTTTTTTTTTTTTTTATTTAGAGAAGATATTTACTAAAAAGCTTCTGGGTAGGCTACAAGTGCTTTAGTGGCACCTATCTATGCAAATTTGGTTTTGATGTCTTTGGAAAAGAAGTGATTTTTTAGGTCTACAGTATATTCTTCTTCAAAGTTGTATGTACATTTCATTGATCATATCTTTAGTCTGTTGTGGCCCAAAGTAGATAATTTGAAGGATTTAATTATTTATTGATTTATTTATTTATTTATTTACTTACTTATTTATTTGCTTGTTTAAACAACAGAATATTTAAGATTTGAATTAAGTTTTGGAAAAAAAACACTGCAAGTAATTACCTCAATAAGATGGTTTATAAAGAATGTAAGGAAGGTCTGACTACTAAATTCTATAAGAAACCAGGCAAGAAATATTTATATTTTCATACTATGCATCCTTTACACAACAAAATGACATTATCAAAAGTCATCTAATTAAAGCTTTCAGATTAACATCTGATTATAATATTTTTTTGATAAACATCAAAATAAATTGCAGTTTTTCAAGGAAAGGTATTATCTGATAATTCAGAACAATAATTGACTGTTGTAGCTAAAAGTAGACTCTTCTGTCCCCATAGTGCCATTTTTAGGCAGAGTCCATCTGATGGACATTCCAACCTAGTAAATTCTAATTTGGATTATACTTACGTTGCTCTACTCAGTGCCAAAGTCTTAACAAAAAATGTCCAAAGTTGAGGCTTTCCTGCATCTCAAACACATTCATATATGCATAGTTACAGAAACACTGTTTCAGAGCAATGAACACCATCCCTGTTTTCCTTAGTATAATGCCTGCTATGGCTTCAATCCCACTGGCAGTTGTGGAGGAGTATCAGTGTTTATCAAGGATATCATCATCTTGGAACATCACATGTGAACTTCTAGAACTTCTCCTTTTACTCATACCTTACCAGACCTATTATCAAATAAAACAACCCTTTTGGCATATATTTATCTAAACAAATAACATAACTTGAGAGGCCTCAGAAATTTATAACTGAAAAGATCAGTGGCCTCAAAAATTTTAGTTATCAGGAGAGACTGACAGGTCTTTCTCTCTACTCAGGCTCTTACAGACTCCTCTGTGGAGATTTATATCTAGCCTTTCATGCCATGAAAATTTCAGTCTTATTTTATCTCCTATCCCTTCAGAGAACTAATGATACGTCAAATGCTTGTTTAAAGGAACTAAACCTTCAATGACAGATTAATAAGACATGTTGGCATAGTGGATTCATTTTATTTATTTATTTTACATTTGTTGACTGGGAAAGTCCGACTAGATATATGTCCATTTTCAGTGGAGGCCCAGGGAGAAACGCTCCAACAACACAGACAATAATATTACAATTAAAACGTAACAACTGGCTTACAAACTATAGTATATAATAGTATATAGTCAACAACCCAGTACATTAATAAGGTGCAATTGCACAGTAAGGCTTGGTTTACAGACACTGGTAGATAATAACATACACAGACTAGGGAGGCAAAAAATGCTATAGTCTATCCTGGATAATATGACATATAGGGTAATTCAGTATTGTATACAGTACTGCCAAGTGAACCACTGGAAAGAAGAAGAAGTGAGTTATACTAAAGAGTGGTAGGTAAAAGGAGGCAATGCAAGTAGTAGAGGGTGGATTAAGTAGAGGGGTAAGTAAGGTTAGGGTCAAGAGTGAATGATTAGAGGGATAGAGAGTCTTGAGGGCCTATACAGAGATAAAGGGTAGTGTCAGGTTGTAGAACTTGGTAGCAGAAGGGTCAATCTGGGTTGGAGCAAGGACATAGCCAGTGGGTAGTAAGATACCCTTTGATACTTTTTTTGAATTTGGTTAGTGAGGGTTCTAAGGTGAGGTCAGCAGGAAGTGAGTTCTAGATTCTGCCAACACAGTTAGAAAAGAGTGAGTCTCCAGCTGTTATTAGATTTGAGTGTTTGAACAACGAGTTTATTGGATGATCATAGTATCCTGGGATTACTGTAAGAATTAATAAGGTTTTTAAGTCCAGGTGTTTTGTCAGGTTGATTGAGGACTTTGTAGGCAAGCTGATTGTAATGAAGTAAATTGGGTAATTCTAGCCACCCTAGTTGAATAAGATTTAAGCAGTGATGAGTGTGATATGCAGAGCCAGTAGCAAATCTGGCAATGTGGTTGTAACAGCTTGAACGTTTGCTCAGATCAGATTTATTCAAGTGGTTTAGAATAGGAGAGGCATATAGAAGGGTTGAGAGTAGGTGAGTATGGGCAATGGCAGTCTTTGCTAGTGGGGTTAGGAAATGTTTACTTCTGTATAGAGAGCCTAATTTTTTATTAATGATTTGGATAGCACGGTTGATCTGCATATCAAATTTGAGCTGGTTATCTACAACTACCCCTAGGAGTTTGGTATAAGCATCGGGGGAAATAATCGTGCCATTGTTTGATTTTATAGTAAAGGAGAGTTGGGTGCAAATGTAAGTGAGGAAGAAGAGTAATAGCTTTGCTTTGTTAGAGTTCAGAGTGAAATAGCAGTTAGAGAGCCAATTTTCTACTGAATTGAATGATTTCTAGGTTAAGGTCACCAAGTTTGATGGGGAGGAGGCTGAGCAGATCAGAGTAGAGTCATCAGCATATTGGATGCATGTCATATCTGGGACATGGGATTAATTTCCGAACATATCCTTCCCGTCTGGAACAAAATGCCACTGCATGTCAAGGAGAGTATCATCCATGCCACCTACAAGGTAAACCTAGATAATAGGATGGGCAGCCTCACATTCTCTCCTGGTCTATCTTGTCTTGACCTCCTTGAGACTAGAGGGACATTTTGAATAGGGTTTTTTGGTTAGGACTGAAATGGTCTGTAGATTAATTGCTTAGTACTTACTTATGAACCTATGAAGTTGGGAACATGTCCCTGTGACCACAGTAGGTATGTGTAGCAAGAACAAGTGAGGTCTACAGAAGCAACTGGTTGCACCACTTACCTTCTCTTCTGATAAGGAGTCATTAAAGACATCATTAGGAAGCACACAGGAGAGTGTTAAGAGGACATCTGACACTCAGTCAATATTTTGGAGAATTGCCTTTGTTTACTGATAAAGAGGAGAAGGAAGCTGAAGTGTCTGTATGAAAATCAACAAAGTGATAAAAACAGGAGAGACACCAACTAACTTAGGGGGTACTTACTCTTGTTTTGGATACAGACAATGCCAGTTCATTTCCAACAGTCCTTAAAGATTCACACATACTCTGGTTTTATGATGAGAGCAATGAATGATTTAATTTTAACAACTGAGTAGTTTATCACACCCAATGCCATTCTTGTTATGTATTTTTATAGACAAAATGGGTAGAAATTTGAAAGAAAGCATAGCTTAGCTAGCCTAGCACAGACAAATAATTGATGTCAGAAACATGGCCTAAAACTAAATGTGAAAGTCAAATACCCTTGCAAATTACAGCATAAATGGCACACCCCGATGAGTACACTCAGAGCTGAGAGTTGCAGACATATAGATAGAAGGCCTGAGCTTTATGTCCACAGTGGTGACAGAGTCCTTCTGTGTGGCAGAACTTATAAGTAAAAGTATGTCATCCATAGCCAAGGAAATTATAGTCTCACTGTACTCAGCCCTCATTAGATCAATAATTGAGTACAATGTGACATTTGGTGTCTACGTGACTAGGCACTTACAGTAGGTGGAGTGACTTCAGATGTTACTCACAAAATAAATTCATGGTTTATACATGTCCTATGCGGATAGACTAAAAGCTCTATCCCTTTATTAAATATCCTACCTGCTATTAAGGGGTGACCTACACCTGGCCTACAAGTCACTGACAAATTCAGCCCTGATGGAGCTGCTACATATCTAAAAGTCAAACAACATTACAGTCACCTGATCTAGGATCTAAACTTAGTCAGCAACTCAAGCAAAACATGCTGGAAAGACAGATATGTATCTCATAGGCTGACCCTTCTTTGGAACAAATTTCTTATTCATGTTAAGCAGAGCCCTTCCCTGACCTTCTTCAAATGCAATTTGGATCAATGGCTGGAGAATTACACATTCATTACCTGGGCTAATACCTGTGTCCCTAATGGATAGGTGCAATGTGGAAGATACTTAAGGCATAGGCACAAACTCATGCCATCCTCTTGTCCCTACTGGTATTATATTGGGTAAAATTGGGTGATATTTGCTAACCTTGTAAGGACTCTGAAGCTGTTAGCCTAATAATCTCCTATGAACCTATGCAAACAATAAAATGATTTAAAGAATGTGTTTGGTAGACACAATTTACATTGCCATAATTTTAAAAAGTTGTTTATTTCTTATAGTGGAAACAGTTGTGGGTGATTTTTGGGCAGAATGACATTTATTTTCTGCTGGAGAGGCATGAATTAATTTGTAAGATATCAATTAAGCTGTACTGGTATTAATTAATTGGGCAATTCAGATTTAGTGCCCTCCAGCCCCCTGCCCTGGTATAAATGATAGTACGAAAGTATAAACTTACCATTTTTTAATTACAATTTTTAACAAAATATTGCATGTGTTCTCTATATCAAACACCAATTATCTACCCTTGTCCTCTCTCCACATAGCACCTTCTGTGGTTCATCATGCAATAACCATCATCTCTTTGCTGATTTTACCTTTAAACCATGTATACAATTCATAATAATTTTACTTCACAATCTTCAGTTTTTGTTTTGCTATATTTTCATATTTCTTATCCTGTGTTAAATATTGTAATATTTTTATTGATCTTTTACTTACATCGTTTCCTCCAAATCACATCTTTAAATCCAGCCACTGATTTATTAATTAAACAAATAAAACCATATTTCTTATATGTTTATAACACAATTATTTGAAACTATATAGTCCACTTACTAACTGAATATTTATTTCATTGAATAGTCGTTCTAATTCTTGCACTGTTATCCACTTTTCACATACCCACACACTTCTTAATTTTAGCCTCCTAACATCCAGACCCCTCACAGTGGCTATTCTCCTTTTACTTATATCTCTAACTTATCTTTTTATTACATTCATAATTTTGTCTTGAGTTTTAGCTTACTTCTGAACTTTACTTAACAATATGCCAATTTTCCTTTCTTCTCTTTTCACAAATTTCCCTTAATAATAACATAACTTCCTCCATCTTTTAACAAAAAGTCTCTGTCATTCTTCATTGTTCCTATGATTCATTCATGTAATTCTGTTTATTAAATATGTCAATATCATTCTCTGTTAAATTTTCACATTGCCTGATCAACTTTCCATAATCTTACTTATTTGTATTTTTATTATAACCATCTGGAATGCATTCATAAAACTCCAGTGACAAGTACACCTTTATGTACATTTCTTGGTAACCTTGCATTAAAAATTGCCTGAATATGGTGCTGCATTGTGGTCTATATGTAGACATTTAGCATTGTACAGGGTTGTCTCTGCAGCCATGCTGAGTGCTAATAAGACAGTATGAGGGGAAGAAAGTTATGTAAATTAGCCATGTGCTCTTTCAGCCATAACTGCCTCAGGGAGGGGATCTATATGCTGACTGATTCATTAACTCTCTCAGCCATATAGACCAGAATGGCTGACTTTAATACTTCACAGTACTGAATATGGCCAAAAGGTTGTGGTCATCAACCAAGCATTATACAATTATGGGAATCAGGGGTGGGGGACCCAATGGACATTGGGGATGGCTCAAAACTTCAAGTGCCATGATAACACCTACATCAGTATAGTGATTGGGGGTGGAATGAAGTGCTAGACACCAGTGATGGACAATAAACTTCAAGTGCCATAACGACACCTAAATGAGTATGGGTAATGGGGCAGAGGGGGGTAAGATGAAACAGTAGATGCCACTTGGACTACTTTATAGAAACAGAAAATTCCTCATTACTGCCACTAAATGCACTCTTGCACAGACATTCCTCTTACCTAGTCTTCAATATGCTTCTCCCATCCTTAACAATATCCAAACTACCTCAATGCAGAAACTGGAACAAACATACAACAAAATTGCCAGATTTATTCTAAACCAACCAATATCTTCACAACTCTGCCTCTCACTAAACAAACTTCAGTGGCTGGAATTTATGCACCTTTTCCCTACAGTCACAACTCCACACTACCTTTTCCATACTCAACAACCCCTCTGCCTGCCCTGCTTTTGCCTCCAATGTTACTCTCTACCCCCCCCCCCCCAGCCTCTCCAGAGTGCTTGCATCTTCTCTGTTTATAAACCCAAAAGGAATATTGGCAAACTACTTTACAAACACTCTGTGTCACTAAATTGGAACAAACTTCCTCTCCATATTAGATCCAACCTTTCCTTTCTCTGTTTTAAAAAAGAGCTTAAATCCCACCTACTAAACTTGAAATTATGCCGTTGCCTTGACCAAACATAGTCTTAGTCTGACCTACTGTATAACCTGTTGCATCTCCTAACTTTCTTTCTCTGTTTGTAACTTCTGCTTAAACTAACTTCCTAAACCCTCAGCTCTACAACTATAGCCCTACTATAGCCCCCTCCTTTCTCTTCCTCCTCCAATTTTCCACACTATTTATCTCCCCCCACTTCCTATCAATGTCTATACATTTTCCTTCTTTTGAACAATGATTATCTTTTTAGTTTTACTGTCATATGTAGTACATTTTGACCACTGCTATCAGTGCAACCCTTAATGTTCATAATTTTGTTCTTTTGTTTTTATCTTTATAATTAATTTCGTATTTGCATTGCTGTTTTTACTAGTTTTTGTCCTGTATGTTTACCTTTGCTTATGTTTGTTGGGGCTCTTTTCCTTTGGGTCTTCACAGAAAATGGGTTGCTTACTATCAATGCAATGCAAATAGTTAATAACCTTTTCTTTTTACAATTATTTTGTATTGTGATTGTTATTTAATATTTGTATATTGTCACTTTATCTTTACGTCTGTGTGCTGGGGTTTTACCCTCAGGTCTCCACTGAAAATGGGTATGTTTTCAAACTCAGCTGTACTAACTTGGTTAACAAATGTGAAATAAATAAATAAATAAATAATAACACTAAGTTTCAAGTGCCATAACTGCATCTACATGAGTATGGTTTATGAAGGTGGGGGTAAGGTGAAACAGTAGATGCCATTAATAACACTAAATTTCAAGTGCTATAACTGCACCTACATGAGTATGGGTAATGGGGAGTGGGGGTAAGATGAAACAGTCGATGCCATTAATAACACTAAACTTCAAGTGCCATAACGGCACCTACATGAGTATGGTATATGAAGAATGAGGATAAGGTGAAACAGTAGATGCCAGGAATAACATTAAACTTCATGTGCTATAATGACATCTAAATCAGTATGGAGGATAAGAGGTGTGGGAAACACTAGACAACATAGAAGACTGTAAACTTTGAGTGTCATAATGCAGCCTTCATTGGTATAGGAATCAGGGTGTGAGGGTAAACAATAGACACCAGGGATGACTCTAAATGTTGAGTCCCATAATGGTACCTGCATCAGTATTGGGATTGGAAAATGGGGAAAAAAACACTAGACACTGGCAAATACTCTAATCTTTAAGAGACATAGCAGCAGAAACATCAGTATGGGGATCTTAGGGTGTTGGGAAATACTAGAAACCAGGGATCACCCTTAACATCCACATCCCATCCCCACCCCCCAGTAAGGAAACCTCCATAAAAAACTTCTCTAAAGCCAACTTCATGCTACTCAAGTCAGAAGTTACAAACTTCATGATCCCCATGCAGATGGGAACTGAAAGTTCAGCTGCTGAGTCCTACACTAAGGCACTGTATGAGCACATTCACTCATGCATGAATCGTGCCATCCCAAATAGAACCAAGATGCTCTCCTCCAAAAAAGGAAGCCAATCTGGTGGTCCCCTGTGATAAACAAGCTTTACAACAAAAGGAAGAAACTGTTGCAGAAAAAAGGAAAATCCCAGGATGCAAAAAACTCCCTTACCAGCCTGTGTAAGAAGCTGAGATCCCTCATAAAATCCTACAAAGCTAGTTACGAAAATAAAATTGCCAAAGATTCCAAAGACAACCACAAGGCATTCTATAACTATGTCAAGAATCTAAATGGTGATGCTCAGATCTGCTCTGAGCTACAACAGAATGGCATTAAATATACTGATCCCAAGGATATTGCCAATCCTGGCAGATCGATTCAGTGCCAACTTCACCCCCCCCCTCACCCCCTAAATGGCCCATCTCAATACCGGAAGATTGCCAAATTCCGGTAATAACACCCACACAGGTAAAAAACGCATCAAAAGATGAAAATAGCAAACGCTATTTCATCAGCCCCAAAACATCTAAACATGAAAATATCGAACATTCAGAACAGCACATTGTTTTCCCATGGAAAAAATTTGCTGCTCCGAAACACATACACACAACACAAGCACAACAAACAAACAGCAACCACACACATATACTTAAATTCCTACATCTAACGCTACACTAAACTAAACATACACTACTATCTACACACTTACCTTAACCCAAACTCTAACCCTAAGGTACGTCATTATCGCACACTCACCTAACCTACACCCTAACCCTAACTCACTTAAACCGCCCCAACCCTAAAGTCTGTCACTCTCGTGCACACGCCTAATCTGTGTCCTAAACCTAACTCTCTTAACCCGCCCCTAACCCTAACATACAAACAATCACAAACTTACCTGAATCCAACCCGTAACTTTCCACCACATCACTAAGAATAGCAAAGCAACAGAAACGGCCAACCGAATTCTTTCCCAAGGAAAGAATTTGCTGTTCCACAGCTTAACTATTCTTAGCATTCACTAAATAGTGTTCGATATCAGAACATTCTAAGTTTTAATACTTCAATGTTTTGCTATAGACCCCTCTCCAAAGATAAAAATACAGCATCCATGGGACCAGATGACATCCCGAGCTTTGTACTGTATGAACTACAAAATAAACTGGCACCTCACCTAAGTGTCATGTTTAATCATACCCTCACCTCAGGCTTCATGCCCACTGAGTGGTGCACAGCTACAGTTATTCCACTCCACAAGGGGGGATCCACCTTGGATCATGGGAACTACCACCCCATCAGTCTGATGAGCCTGATCTGCAAGGCCATGGAATGTATAATCATGGAACTTATAAACAAAGACATTGGCAACCTTAAAACACTGGACCCCACCCAGTTTGGGTTCGTGAAGGGCTGATTTTGTCTCCTAAACCTGACTGACTTCTTTGAATCAGTCTCCAGAGCCGGACGAGTGTAAAGCAGTCCACACAGACTATCTGGACCTCGCCAAGGCCTTTGACACCATCCCCCACTCTGGAATCATAGATAAACTTACTAAGCTGGGCATTAATCCCTACATCACTCGATGGGTTGCCAACTGGCTTACTGACAGAACCCACACTGTAAAAGTAGCTGACTCCAAATCCAGCTCCAGACAAGTGACAGGTGGAGTACCACAGGGTTCAGTCCTGGGGCTTCTCTTGTTTGGTATCTACTTCTCTAAAGTACAGTCCAACACTAAAGGGCTCTGGTTAACAAAGTTTGCAGATGACTGCAAACTGGGAGCCATTATTGAATCCCCAAATGATGTCAATACTCTACAAAAGGGTGTTACATAAACAGATGCTTGGTGCCAGAGCCATGGGCTCAAGCTCAATGCCAGGAAATGTATAGTTATCCCCTTTGAGAAAAAAAACATGTACCCATGAATTACCACATAGGTGGCAGTACACTAAACACTGAAAGTGTGATGAGAGACTTAGGGATACAGCTGGACAGTGGTCTCACCTTCAATAACCACATCACCACAACAGTCAGGAAATCCTTCTATGTGGCACACCTCATCACTAAGGGCTTTTTATCCAGAAAAAAGGTGGTCATTGTCCCACTGTACTCATCCCTCGTTAGCCCCATTATAAAATACAATGCCCCATTTGGTATGTACCTCTCAAGACATCTGCAACAACTGGAAAGGTCACAGAAATACCTCACTAAAAGAATCACAGGCCAAAAGCAGATGCCCTATGCTGACCACCTTAAAAAACTCCAGCTATACTCTGTCACATATCATCCACTCCGAGGCAATCTCTGCTTAACGTACAAGGCCATGTCAAACCCAGAGCTGTTGGACATGCTACACTTAAAGAAATCCCAGTCCCTCAGAGCCACACACTCCAGGGATCTAAACGTTGTAATCACAATAAACAAAACATGCTGGAGGGATAGGTTCCTGACCCAGAGACTCCCCGGACTTTGAAATAGACTGCCCATACATGTCAAGCAGAGCACCTCTTTGGCCCTCTTCAAAAGGAACCTTGATGATTGGTTGGGAGAAAGAAATTCAACCCAGGAATCATGTCAGTCACCCTGCTAGACAGGGGTCCAGGGAAGTAAATACTGTGGGAAGAAATTGTCAGGAAATTGTTATGGATAGGCTTGTATAGGGCCTAGGGCCAATAGCGTAGTACCAACCTATGAACCTTTGAGCCTATGAATCATGCTAAACTCTGAGAGACATAATGGCACAGACAGCAGTATTGTGATCTGCAGGGGGATCCTAGTCACCAGGTCAACTACAGTTGTGCCATAATGGCAATTAAACTATTACAGGGATCAGAATGGGATCACCCATTAGCCTCCAAGGTATCTACATTTTTGCTGTAATGGCACTTTGACAAATATGGGTATCAGGGTTAGGGGGTACCACTAGGTAGGGGGAGGGAAAATAAGTGAGGGTACAGGTACAGGGACTGTGGCAATTTATGTGTTTGTGCTGGACTGTGTATTTGTGTGGGAGAATAACTGACTGGGGAATATTACTGCCTTCATATAAGCCACAGTTAACTACTGTAGCATGCAGATCTCTGCTGATCTGCACATCAGAGTAGTAACTGTGATGCAGCAACACTCAGATTAGCCAATAACGAGGTATTCCTGCTTTGCAGATAACTTTGCTTTAAATAAAAAAAGACATAATGGAATCAGGACCTTTTTGCCATGAGAAGTAGAGCTTGCTTGAGGCCCTTTAATGAATTAATATATCTGTGTTCACTTCCAGATACACATATTTATATTGACATTTACAATCCAAATCAACATTTAGTCCAACAGGAAAAAATGTACATAAATCATAAATCTACATGATCTTTCCATAACGTTTTATTTGCTGTCATCTCACCACTATATATATATATATATATATATATATATATATATATATATATATATATATATATATATATATATATATATATATATAATATACACATTCTATATAGCCCAATGATTGAAAAAGCCGACTGTTTTACCACTTTTTAATTATATCTAAAAATAAAATTAAATTCTGTTCTAAGTTATATCTTTACATATGCAATTTTCCTCTCTTGCTAGACTGTACATTTACATAATTGAATAGTTCTTTACATTTTAGACATCTTGAATCAACTTCTAGTTCTGTCTCAGTTCATTACAATTGAAGTAATTTACTGCAATAATATCTGTAGTAATTATAACATATTTTTCACATATTCAAATAGATCTGTTCTTTCCTTTGCACCTCTATAAGGATATTACATGATCATATTTTACATACTTTACCTTTCCTTTATATCCATACAATTAAGCATTCTATTCTTTCTATAAAAAACATCCAGAATTTCCTGCTCTCTCTATTCCTGCACATTACAGCCATTTCTGAACTTTACTTCTCCAAATGTCTACACCATCTTTTGCCTCCACAGTACCTCAAACTGTTGTATTTGTACTTAACCAGTTAACATTTATAAAACAAACATATCAAATGTGCTTTAATTTTCTGACATCAATTTAATACTACCAATCTTATTTATAGCATTCTCACCTATAGCCCAAAGCAGAACATATCACTTTACTTTCTTTATTTCATTGTCACATGCACTTTTTATGTTTTGAAGTGTCCAGTGTATCAAACTTATTCAGTTTCAGCAACTCACTCTCAAGACCATCTTCTGCCCCATCCTTACCTTTCACATACCTCTCAACCTTTAAGAGCAAGAAATCTGGACAAAGCCGGAAATAAATGAGGGCTAAAGGCCCAGAAATGGAGACACTTTTTAATTATTGCTCATACAAACTTAGAAAGTTGATAGAATAACAAGTTTTGCATTAGCATGAATTTTGTGAAGACTATGTTGTCTAACACTCAAATGTCTGCCATTATTTTCTAACTTCAATCTTTAATGATTTTGCCACTAATTTGCCAGAAATACCACAATTTTATGAAAAACAGACCAAAAATATGAGGCAAAAATCTGGACATTCTGCGAAAATCTGTGCAGTTGTGAGGTATGAGTCCTTCTAATAAATAAAAACTGTTGGTGATACCTATGGCATATGTTACAATAAATCTGTCTTCCAAAATGCCCTTAATCCATTTAAGCCCAGCATGCAACCACTCAACAGCGATATATATATATATATATATATATATATATATATATATATATATATATATATATATATATATATATATATATATGTACTTTACAATAGTTGCTCGCTGATGAGATCTGACTATTAATTGAAAATTTATGTTTGAAACTGCAAACCCCGACTCAGTGAATCATTTTCCATTATTTATGACTTCAGCAGACCACACTTACTCAGACATAATGATGACATCTCTAAATGTACTTGTAATACCACTAGCTTCCATGAAACTGCAGCTGTTTCTTATGTTATGAAGTTTTACTGCCATTTGGAAAACTGCTTGCACAAAGCAGTCCTTAGGAAAACTTACAATTCATATAAATCCACCTATACAAAATAGTCTATCAATGGGATTAGCAATAAACTAAAAGCAGCATTTAGTAGGAAGAAAGCTGTGCATGTACTAAACCTGCCATCTAAGGCCAAGGCTAATTGAAAAAAATCCAATAAAATAATATTCAAAATTAGTGCACAACTGTTAGCACACTCACCTTTGGTGCAGAAGGCTGTGGGTTCTATGCCCACAACAGGTAGATGGATTGTTGACACTGCAGTGCATCATAAAGGTCTGTCATCCTTCAGATGAAATGGGCACCATCTGTTGGTGGACGTAATGGAGACTTGATTGATCACAGTAGGATACAGACTCATGCTCTTCTGACTATGCACATGTGCACTCTTTCTCATACAGACATGCACACAATTTGACTGTTGTGTTAATTAAACCCCTATCTATTTTGTTCCTATATGCAGAACGCATTAGTTAATATTTGCGCCATCACCAAAGTCTGATTTTTGTTGTCATAGTGGTCTTTATAGATGATGACATCATTATTATATGATACAGGTATCCTGTTATGAGAGTTGTGTGCAAAGTGTGGACTTTGGATTTTCTGTTTAGGTTCCAATGTGCAGATATACTTTAAAAGACAGCTTCTCAAACTAGATTAAATAAGCTGTCAGGAATACATGTTGCAGAACTGAGACATACATGCACTGTTTCTCAATATGTTGTGTTCATTACATACTTTCAGTCACACACACACACACACACACACACACACACACACACACACACACACACACACACACACACACGCAGACACACACACACACACACACACACACACACACACACACACACACACACACACACACACACACACACACACACACACACACACACACACACACACACACACACATTTTGTGAACAGCATGGATGCAAGCGTTAATGTATTTTTGTTCATATTGTGATGAATTGATGTCCACAGTACGGCATGTATAAGACAATCTCAATGTGTATTGTCAATATAAAGCTTTAAATAATGTATCAATGTAACACAAAATGAATATAGTTAGGGCGATGCACAGCTCACAGCTAATATGTCCCATAAATCCAACGATCATCAAGGCATATAAAACATGGGCGTATGGAACGTAGTTCAATCACATGAAGCAGTAGACAAGTCAGTAAAAATGTAAAACCACAATTTATTCCAGTAATAGAACACAGAGTTAGCGCTTTCACCTTTCGGCTTCTTCAGACTCAATAAAAACAGCATAAATTACAGCATCTTAAATATCCCTTAAGGCGAGAAACGCTAATGAAATTAAACTATTAGCACATTAAATCTAAAACATTCAAAGATACATACAATTGGTAAAGAACAAGACCAATGCATTAGCAAAACACATGTTAGATACAGATGATACCCATGTGTTTAATTTTAGGATTATGGAAATTATTAATGTCACCAGTCGAGGAGGCAACATCAGAACTTTAACCGAGAGTGGAGAGAATGTGTGGATTATGAGGTTTAGATCTGACGTTTGTCCTGGTCTGAATTCTAAATTGTCTTTGAAGCCCTTTTTGAGAATGAGGAGACTTAAAATATATAATTGAGACATTATGCAATGGTTTCACCAACTGAATGTATCTTTGAATGTTTTAGATTACTCCTAGGTATTTCAGAAGACATCTCCATGGGGTCTAGCATCATAGTTAGTTTTGGTGCACTATTTATAATGTTTCTATACATTTTGTGTTTTTTATATGTAGATTTTGCTAGTATATGCATCATACTAGTTTTATGTTGTAGTTGTAGCACATTAAGTATTTTATTTAGTGTTCATTATATGCTCTGTTGATTATTTATGTTTTTATGGTTCAGTTGCATTTTATATATTGTTGATGGTGATTCTTATTTATGTTTGTTATTTCAAACAGGACATTAATTATTTGTTTAATGTGCTAATAGTTTAATTTCATTAGCGTTTCCCACCTTAAGGGATATTTAAGATGCTGTAATTTATGGTGTTTTTATTGAGTCTGAAGAAGCCAAAAGGTGAAAGCGCTAACTCTGTGTTCTATTACTGGAATATATTGCGGTTTTACATTTTTACTGACTTGTCTACTGCTTCATGTGATTGAACTACGTTCCATACGCCCATGTTTTATATGCCTTGATGATCGTTGGATTTATTGGACATATTAGCTGTGAGCTGTGCATCGCCCTAACTATATTCATTTTGTGTTACTTATTCATTGCTGCTTGGATAGGGCGTTCTCCCTGCTGCATACTTCTTTTTGTTAATGTATCAATGTAGTTGTGCTATTTATTTTTGTGGTGTAGTTGACATTTGACCTATTTCTGACATATCAATTTTCAAGTGCCTGGGTGCATGGCACACATGAGTCTGAGTAAATGTGTTCAGTTACTAACAAGTCCCTTCCCTTTGATTGTGTATTAAATGGCTTTTGATGGGATGAAGAATAACTGGGCAATTACCATAGTAATACATGCCAAACACCTCTTTACGTAGTGCACCATTGAGCAACTGGTCTGTGCAAACAATGGCAAAATGTTTTCACATGAAAGATTCACATGTAATGAATGCAACTTGAACTTGGGAAGTAGCTATGCATATATGGTATGGGAGAAACAGCTGACAGATACTATGGTGTTCATAGTTTATGTTGTAAATGTGTCATAACTTTTATGATATTAAGAACTGTTGCTATTGCCTTCCCCATTTGCATGGAGTTAAGCTACGAGCAAACACAGGTATATGCTTAAACAGGAAAATAGTAGTATTTCTGTTGGTTCACCTTTGCACAAACACACTAAGCGGTGAGTTGCAGCCTTCAACACTTTGGACAGTACTGAGTGTAAGAAATGCACCTGCTGGCTAGCTTTCACTGTGGCAGCAGGTGTAAGAGCAGCACGTTCATATTCAAAGCACGGGGTATAAATCCAGCTCAACTGAATTTTATTGCACATAGTGTCAGGATAGCATTACATAAGTAAATGTGATAATTACTTCAAATGTGAGAAACAATGACTACAATGAAGTACACAAACACCAGTCAAGTGATTTATGTGAACACTATGCATGGATTTGCATTTTTATGCATTCAGCAGTTTAACTCATTAACCCCGAGTACCTTCTCATGGTGCCTGTGTGCTTAAACCCGAGCGCGCCATGAGAAGATACAAATTATAAGCCGTTACCCCTGAGTGCCTTCCACAAGCGAGACAAACATTCATACAGATTTCTACTTCACCTTAATGTAAAAAGCACTGAAATCATAACTAAATGTGTAATTTATCTTCTGTAGTTACGATTCAGTGTGTTTTTACATTAAGGTAACATTTAAGTTTTTGTAGAAAATCGGGTTTGAAGGTTCTTCATAAAGCAAGTGGTGGCAGCCAATCGGATTCTTGCAATCCAAGCCGCCACTTGCATAACACCTCCACCCCCAAACTACATTTCTTTTCTTTTTCTGTAAATAAAAAGAGTGTCCAGCAGCAGGTATTTCCTTTCTTTTTGCAAAGATTTGGAGATTGCACCTGCTGCTGGATCCTGTATTTTATTATCGGCACTCTAGGATTTCACCGATTGCACTACTAGCAGTTACCGTTCATCTGGGTTTTTTTGTTTCTTCCGGTGAGCTCTTAAAATTTTTTTTTTTACTTTTTTTAACTGTTTTATCCCCCCTTCCCATACCAGGATGTCCTTGTTTACATTGTCATGTAGTCTAACATGTAAGTAGTGCAGAAGCTTTCCGTAACTGAGACCACTGACCAGACTAGCTATACAGAAGAGGCACAGTGAATCAAATCGCGGAACACACCTTTTAATCCTCTGCCCTAACTGGAAAAGGCTGTTAGAGGCTAAGCATGATTTTTGGCATGGCACTCATGCTCTGTGGTCAAATATCCTTTCGTTTGCTATGATTTCCACAAATCCTATGAAAGATGTCATTTTGCAACTACGATAGAATGAGTTATTTAACAAGTAATATATCCGTGCTTGGAAAATGGTCTTTTCAGTACAGGTGCGATCACCATTTATATTATCTACAGAACAGCCATTAATTTACCCCAGTAATCTATATTAATATCTTAACTAGTAAGATTGTAACAATTATTATTTGAATATAGATTGCAATGTACTCATTAGATACAGAATTAGTATACCTAATTATTTTATGCACACATCGGTTAGGATAGAATAACTCTTGAAAGGAATTATTTATAGAAAATTAAAATAATGTTCTAGTACTGCATGCATGAGTGCATGATGCAACCATAAAGACATTATAATACACAGGCTGTAGTTTTACAAAAAAAATAGTGTAGATATGAATAGCTGGAGTACAAGCAGTTTCAGTGTCAGATCTCATAGCACAGTCACAGTGATATCACAAGCAGTGCGGTTCACGTATAGATGGAATTACTTCAAGCTTTCCTCGTATATTGCCCGATATATTCTATTAATAGGAATGTGACTGAAAGTGAATAACTCTCATGTTAATGTCCTTCGGCTTATCCCGGTTAGGGATCGCCACAGCAGAACTCCGGTCCGCTAATGATTGGCAGTGGATTTTGTACGGTGCTGAGTTGCCAGCCCGTTGCCCAACTTTCAAAGAATCACCCACTCATGCTGCAGATTCCACACAGAAGGCGCTCAAGATGTTACTGCTCACATTTACATATTACAGCTTACATATTATATTTAGTTGTAAGCTCTAACCCTGGGCATGCTTACGAAGCATACGAAGCTATCTTGCCTTTTCACTGAATTCATCACTCCTTTATGTAGTAATACATCCTCAGCTACATATCTTTATCTGGTTACCACTGTTCTCCCCTTGCTAGCTCAATGAAGTCATGTCAATAAGCTGCATCCTTTCCAGTCTTATCTTTTGCAGATGTAATTGAAACTGCTTTTTTAGATATTGGAAAAACAGTGATGATTTTCATTGGTGTTATATCAAGGTCGAGCAAAGTCAGTATGATTGCTAAGTGACATTGTTGATGTCAGAAAATATTTTGTATAGTGGGTAGACTTCTGTCTCTTGAGTACGAGCATTTGAGTGTTAAATACAAACATTTATTATGCCGTGAATATTCCCCCCTTTCCACTCTATGTGCATAACAAGGTAGTTCCAGCCAATTTATTTCCCTAGTTTTTAATAGATGATTTTTCAGCTCTTCCTGGCAGTCATTCAGACAGCATGTATATGGCGATAGTGATCCCACTTTCTTGCTGTAAACGGAATCTGGTAATTTTCATGAGTAGTCAGTTAGTGGAAGCAGAACACGCATAGCTTACTTCTTCAGAGCAAACTGCTTTGCTTATGTCTTTTTTTTTATAAGGGTGTTTGAAAATGTGGCAAGTCTGATAAGTATTGTCTGTAACTACCGAAAGAAGGAACATCTACAGGCATACTGTAAATAGCAAGTTATGAAACAGAGCTGTTTTCAGAGACTAAGGTTTAATGCAGTCTAAAAACAGCGGCTGGACATAATGGGGACAGAATGCAGAATGACGTAATAACAGCAAAGTATGCAGCCAGTTTATAGTCAATTCGGAATAAAATATAATAACTTGTTAATTGTTTCAGTGTATACGTTTTGCACTCTGTGGCTTCCTTAGCCTTCAGTTTATAATGCTATAGACATTTTCAAAACGTACTTACAAAGAATGGAGCAGTATGCAACTATCAGATGGAAATCTAACGAAATAAGAGATGTGCCTCATTTATAACCATAGCGAATGTGCCAAATGCACAAATAGTTCTGATCTCTCTAATCTCACTTTACATTTTTGTTTCAATAAGGAATGTAGTAACAAGCGAATAAAGAAAGAAATCAGGAAATATGTGAACATTGTAATACTGAAGCTGTGTGCCTGCATTATGCCAAATATAGAATCCTCCCAGCAGATGTAAATCATGTATCAGAGGTGACAGAAAATCATTCCTACAAGTATCTGTAATAGATCACTGCAGGTTCATGTAGGTTAGTGTTCATGAAATCTGAAATGTGTTGAAAATGGCAAACATGGAAGATACCTCATCATTCCTAAAGGGTTTCCAACTAAAGTTACTAGACCAAGACCGAGCCTTGATCAAATGCAGCATCTAGCATTATTTCATGATTCAGACACTATGATATTTAACAGTTTTCTCTGTGCATATATGTGAGTGATATATATATATACATATATATATATATATATATACGCCTATATATATATATATATATATATATATATATATATATATATATATATATATATATATATATATATATATATATATATATATATATATATATATATATATATATATATATATATATATATATATATATATATATATATATATATATATATATATATATATATATATATATATATATATATATATATATATATATATATATATATATATATATATATATATATATATATATCTTGCTAGACCGAATTTGAATTAATATTTGCATCTCTCCTAAATTATGTCTATGTTAGCTAAGAATGATAAGGTGTCTATAAACATGGGGCAGGTGCTACATTGCCTGAGATTGCAAAGTATAAGTACGCTCAACATGTCTTCAAAGTGCCAAGTGTATATAGGCCCACCACAGAAGGAGACAGAACAACTGTGAACCCATGATGTAGAAATTGGTGAGGGCTAAGTAGTGCTATATAGATTTGGAGAAGTTTGGTGATGAAGTTAGGAGACGATGATAGGATAAACAGGTTAGCTTATTAGATGGATCAGCCATATAAGTTTGACATTTTTGCTTGTCTTATTGCATTTCTGATTATATTCAGTAGTTGCTTGAGTGAGATAAAGGTTATTACTTGCTGACTACTACCAGCATGGGGGTACTATATATTTTGGGCATTTTTCTTGGTTTTGTCAGTCATGTAGAATTTAGGTGGGAGGAAGGGCTCAGTAATATCTAATTGTTATACTACTTTACTGAATGACTTGGGTCTTTTCCTTACTAATGATAATGAGTCTGTGTTACATAACAGCTGCACAACGTAATATAATGAATGCCTATTCAACAGGTTCTGTGGAGCAATTATCACCCTTGTCTTAGTATGCTTAGTTATGCAGTATTCAAATGGGCGTCATTAGCACATTACCAATAAGTGCAGTTACAATTTATCACTGAGTCATTATCACTTTTTAGGCCAAACTCTCAGCAGCTGTCGCTGTTATTCCCATTAGTAAAAGTCGTTATCACATTGATGAATGCACAAGCCAACTTTGGGTTTTTCTCCACTTGGAGTCATTGCAAGCCACCCCCACACCAGTTTATTTCTTTCATTTTTACAATTTCAAGAAATGTAACAAATATATGAGGCAAAATCTGGACATAGATATATATCAAAGCTTGGTTGTTGTGCGTATCTCTACATGTTCCTGAAGGGGTCATTTGGGTGAATGTTTCATTTAGGGACATGTGTATAACATGCAGTAATGAAGATGTTGGTAGGGCAAATAATTCATTTGTGTACCAGGGAAGTGCTTGTACATACATGGTCAGGCTGCTGAAGATCGTAATACAGACATGGTGTAACAAGTATAGGTTGCCTATAGCTCAGGTTTTTCAGTGATGGTTATAATTTTTTGTTTATGAATCCAGCTTTCAAGAATAATTTATTATCTCTTAACAATATGCACATACTGCATTGAGGAAAACTGATAGGTCTTATTGTAACCACTGTGATGGTCAGATGCGATAACTGGAATTATTACTTTTGTGACTAATTCTTACATGGATGACACAGATAAGTTTGCCATTTCTTCTTGTATTAATGTACTTCTGCTTATACTCAGTAGTTGGGCATGTTTCCATGCTTGGTCAGTTATGGGTGGAAATTAGGTGGGTAGGAGGAAGGGCTCAGTAACATCCAAGTGTTATACTATTTTGACTGAATTATAATGATGTAGTATTTCTACTGGATGATAATGAATGCCTTTGCACTCCACTCTAACATGTATTAGAACATGCTAATGCAAAGAATACTGCCCCTGTGGCTAGGACGGAAGATTTGGATGGGTTAACCAGGTAATGCATATGATATACATACATATGTAGTCTTCCAATACATCTGTCAAACATCAGTAGTAATCTGTTTGAAATTTCTTTCCTGTGCAGGTTTGTCCACCTTCTGACACTGTCATGGTTGCATGACCAGGAGAACGACAAGTGAGAGTGTGGGTATGTGGCCATTCCTAGATTCACTGGGCTGCCAGCCATGCCTCCAAAACTGAAAACCAGTACAACTTGAGCTTCCCCACATCCAGTGTGAAGGTATACTGGATTGCAAGAAGAAGTATGCATTGGAGCAGAGTACCGCAGTTGTTGAAGAAAAGTGTTCCAGCTACCTTGAGCCTGACATTCTTGTGCTGCAGATTGGAGGGAATGATGTCCTCAGTCAACTACTCGGAAGGCTACGGTTTCAAATCACAGCAATTTTTTAACACCTGCAGTCATGGTGGCCACATTGTCATTTTGTGTGGTCTGATATAATCCCTCGACAGATATGGAAAACAGCAAAAAGTCAGCGGGCAGCGCACAAGGCCAGATGTTTACAGAATGGGTTCATGCATGGCTTGAAGCACAGGGTCGGTGGATCTACAATCTGTCATGACAGCATCACCGCACAGGATGTTCACCTGTTCAGAAGGGATGGCTTGTTCACCTAACTGAGGAGGGCATTGCGTTGTTCTTGACTGACCTCCACAAGTGAGTGAGGAGAGCTATGCAGGACTGGTAATATGCAGCTTGTGAGAAGACTGGAAAACACCCACGACCAAGTAGGACCAGTATGGTAAGTAAAACTCTGCAATGAATTGTGTTGTGTAAAATATATTTTTCTGAGTTGGGCAAATAACTGTGGTAAGGAGATGGTGAAGATGCTGAGAAAGAACAACTGTTTCAGGAGAGTGCTAGCACATACAATCTGATATGTCAGTAACTATCCTGCAATACTACTTTTTTTATTCTGCTTTTATCAGGCATGTGTAGAGTTTAGATGACAGGAAGGGCTTAGTAATGTCAGTGTGCCAAGTAATGCCTCATTTTGGTGACAGTATTGCTGGTTCCAACATGGTAAATGAATTGTGCCTGTATGTTCTATACATGTGCAGATATCAAAGTTTTTTCGGACTTAGGTTATGGAAATTATAATTTTTTTTCATATTCTGGTAAATAACTTTGCAAGGGAGCATCTGAATGTGCCAAGTAATATCTCATTTTGAAGACAGTATTGCTGGTTCTAACATGGTAAAAGAATTGTTGACATGTGCAGATATCAAAGTTTGTTTCGGACTTGGGTTATAGAAATTATGATTATTTTTTCATATTTTGGTAAATAATTTTGCAAGGGAGCATCTGAATGTGCCAAGTGATATCTCATTTTGAAGACAGTATTGATGGTTCTAACATGGTAAAAGAATAGTGCCTGTATGTTTGACGCATGTGCAGATACCAAAGTTTGTTTGGGACTTAGGTTATGGAAATTATGATTTTTTTTCATATTTTGGTAAATAACTTTGCAAGGGAGCATCTGAATGTGCCAGGTAATATCTCATTTTGAAGACAGTATTGCTGGTTCCAACATGATAAAAGAACTGTGCCTGTATGTTTGACACCTGTGCAGATATCAAAGTTTGTTTCAGACTTAGGTTATGGAAATTATGATTTTCTTTTTCATATTTTGGTAAATAACTTTGCAAGGGAGCATCTGAATGTGTTGAGTAATACCTCATTTTGAAAAGATTATTTATAGTTCTAACATGGTAAAGAATGGTGTCTGTGTGTTGTACTCATAGGCAGATATCAATGTTTGTTTCGGACTTAGGTTATGGAAATTATGACGTTTTTTCATATTTTGGGAAATAACTTTGCAAGGGAGCATCTGAATATGCCAAGTAATACCTCATTTCGAATACAGTATTGCTGGTTCCAACATGGTAAAAGAATGGTGCCGGTATGTTTTACACATGTGCAGATATCAAAGTTTGTTTTGGACTTAGGTTATGGAAATTATGATTTTTTTCATATTTTGCTAAATACCTTTGCAAGGGAGCATCTGAATGTGCCAAGTAATATCTCATTTTGAAGACAGTATTGCTGGTTCCAACATGGTAAAATAATTGTGCCTGTATGTTTGACACCTGTGCAGATATCAAAGTTTGTTTGGTACTTATGGTTATGGAAATTGTTGGAGTGCATTTCTCAAACTACTGTCTTTACTCTGCTTTAACTCAGTTTTTCTTTGGTGCAGTGAGTTTAAGCAGCATTGCACAAAGATAACTGCACTAGTGTGGCTGATGCCATAGGACATGAAGAGCCATTTATTGTTGCTTGCTATTGCTATTGCTGTATGATGCCAAACTCCTCATAAATGCAGTGGACAAAAAGTGAAGGGCATTATTATAGGGCATTTCAGCCATGTGTGTGGTGTGTGATTCTATTTTCTGACCAAATTAAAGTTGGGAAAATGGGGTAGATGGGAAATTGGTGAAATGGGGGGTGAGCAGGGGAAAAACAAAAGGGAAACAATATAGGAATGTGCAGGGGGGAACTGGGAAATAATCATAGCTATCCTCTTCTTCAACAGAATTGGATGGGTGACAACAACACAATTATGTTGTATAGCCAGCTGGACTGAATCAAGTGTGTTGAGAAGACACATGTGCAATGTGGAGAGCTATGCATGTGATTTTTTTTGTGGGACATGTGCCAAGTTTTTTTTTTAATTTTATCTCAAAAAGAGAGGAATGTTGGGAAAGGGACATAGGAATGTCTGAGTCAATTAAGTAAAGTAAGTGAGGAAGCAGGTGCAGAAAAAAAGGACAAAGAAGGCAGATACAGGGATGGTGAGGAGACATAAAAGGTTGGGGGGCACCATGATTGGGGATAGGGAGAAGATATTGTATGCAAATGCCCATCAATCATGGAAACAGTGAGAATATAGTCCTCATCCTCAGAACTGTTATCACGGTCTCCTTCCTTGGTTTCCTGTTGGATTGCATGACATTTGGGTTTTCTCTGCATTCCCACAATCAAACATCTCCAGATGGTTGAGCTGTGCATGAATGCTACTTTCTATGACCTCAAGCACCATACCTGGCAGCTCTTGGTACAGGTGCCAAAGTCCCCAAGTCCTCCAATATGCCCAGAGGGTACCACTGCACCAGATGCTGGAGTAATGATACCTGATGTTGAGGGCCAAGGTAGTCCAGGGGCTGCAGAGGCAGTATTACCAGATTGTGTCCCAGATGTCTTGGGCACTGGCACAGCAACCATAGGACAGATAGCAGGCTGAGGCACAGCATTGGCCTTCATTCCTGTGCTGGAAATCATTTTGCTGGTTGTCAGGAAATTATGACATCAGAACAGTGTGATCACACATATAAAAATAAAAAAATAGAGATAAGGGGTGGGGTAAGAGGAAAAAAAAAATAAAAAGGTAATTAGAAACATTACATGTCACATACAACAATTTAGCACTATAAAAATATATTTTTAATTTTATGTTAACTATACTTTTTTAAAATTCAAAAATACGACTGACAGTTGTTTCAATGCTTGCAATATGCATATATCACATACAAAAACCATATAGATTAAGTTAACATGGTATTTATGCCAATTGTTTTGCAATTAATATTAAATCCTTTTTTGTTAGTATGTATTTATTACATGGAGGATTTAAACCTTTAACATCTGAATATGCTATTACACTTGACTTTTACAATTACCCTGAGCTACCGAATAAAACATTCATGGTTGCTTTTACAGTTAAACTAATAATGTATAGAAGAGCAATGATTTTAATAAAATAATGTTAATTTCTGCTGTACACATATCCCTTGACTTTTTGAGTCTTTATAGTCATTCAGCATAGGCCTCCCTGTTTGCTGAAATCTCCTTTAGCAATTCTAATGAGCTCACACCTCATTTGCATCTTCACCAGTCTCAGAGGCCTAAATCTACACTACAAAAAGGTTATCATATAGCTGGGAACTTGAAGGTGAGAAGACTTGTGTATTTGGACAAAATAGAATATTGATATTCCTTTTGAATATCTGTAGGGAAGGCTTATAGTTTTTCTATGGTATGCTTGTATTTTTCAAGTACATTCTAGATATTGTAACATGTTACATAGCAATTCATATATCTAGTAGAAAATGAAACTTTAATTTGCATGTACTTCTTACTGTTCACTGTTGGCACAGGCATTTTTGGCATTTTCATTTTTCAGACAGACAGTTTATTAACTTTCTTTGCTGTTTTACAATATTCTATGTTATTGCAGAGGAATGTAATATACATTTCACTGATACAGGTGTTATGCTTCTGAGATGGTCCTTTGTCACCTCCAGGGTAGTAGTAGGCACAGTGAGAGGTGACTGGCAATCATAAATCGAGTTTTCTGTTGTAGATGTGTACACATTCTGATAATTATGCTGAAAGCATATGTAACAATTTAATTATGTGGTATTCCTTAGTTTCTACAAACCTTCATTTGTTTGTTGTTTTGGGGGAGGGGTGCCACCGACCATTTGTGTGTAATCAAAGCAAATTGTGTTTCAGCTGCTTTCCTCTTGAAAATGTGTAATCTTCCTGATATTTCAGAGGGAAACATAACACATTACTAAAGTGGTATTTCTTGGCTTGGACAAACATTGGTTTGAATGTGAGTGTGAGGTGGGACAACCACATAACTTTCAGTTTTAATAACTGAAATGTGTGTTTCCCATGCTTAATGTTGACAAGCGCACATAAGCAAGATGGTAGTTAGGGGATATGTATTGGTGTATCCTTTTCTGTTTTCTGCCACATAGGATTATTGCACCAAAGCTCACAAATTCTCGTAACCCCCCCTTTCAGTGATTCTGATGCATTTTCTGCTTGAGAGAGGACACGTGGATATGGCTTCCAGTCTTCCTATTTAGATGTAGTAAGTGAACAATGTCACTGCGTAAGGGGTCACACCGGGACTTATGATCAAGTGTGTCATTAACCCACTGGTGTGATTTCATCAGCCCAGAGGAGAGTAGCTGCAGTTGCCCATGAACAGCTGGCTACTGGGTTGGGTGGCTGCTCCCGTGCTGCCACTGATGCCATATGAAGAGTTTCTGTCCACTGTCAGAGATCCAGACAACTCAGAGGAAACTGCGCACCAACATGAGCTTGATATTAGTGCTGATGTGTATGGGAGGACAACTGTGACAATAGGAGCAGTTTCAAGGTAAGCTTACATATGGCAAGTTCTAGATTTGGTTGTATAGCAAAAATAGATAATTTGATTCTCTCTGGGAGGAATATATTTCCTGTACCTAGTTATAACTTAATAGACTTATACAACACAGTTGTTCATTACACATGGGCTGTGGGTGGATGTGTCAGCCAAGTTTCAGTTAAAATTATTCTTACAGGACATATAGGCAAATTGTGTACTTACTGTTCCCATGTTATTCCCATTGTGATCTTTAATTTGTATCCTTCTCTTGCTTCATTTTTTCCAGGACCATCTTCCCTATAAACTGTAGAGTCATCTGCACATGGTAAGCAACAAATGTTTTTGGTTTATCGATGATCATTCACTGGATATTTGAATTTATCTGTATGTGTGAAGCATGTGTAATGAGAGTCTGTATTGCTGTACCATCTGTGATAGTGAGTGGGACCAGTGTTAGTCTATCATATAAATTGTTTTAATATTTAGTGTAGTATTAATTTTGTTCCTGTGTTTCTTCTTTTATTATCACTGGTGATACTGACAGTGGAAATGTAGGACTCCTGTCAGAGTATTGGTAATCTTTGATGATGATGATGATGATGATGATGGTAGCCAAACAAAAGCACAGTTAGGGGGTGCAAGGTTCAATCTGACACTGAGGTTGATATTCAGCCATCTTCTGTATTTCTGTCAGACAAAGATAGTTTGCCTCTGCATAACTATCCCACTGAATCCTGAGATATTGGACAAGTGGAGAGTGAGACACTTGAAAAGGGTAATGTGGTTACTTTGGATTCAGTGCCAGTGTGGGTGAGATGTCACACAGGAGGGATGTTTAAGGGTGTTCAGAGGAGGCCTGCTGTACACCCTCCAGCTGATCCTGGTGTATCATACATGCCACTTGATATATGTTTAAGGCCATCATGGAGGCACAGGCACTTTCCACTAGGGCCTCCAAGAATATGCTTAGGTTTTTAGATGTGGCTGAGGCTAACATGCATGCCTGCATCTGACATGTGGCCGATTTAATGGATCAGATGAATGACATGATGGAATGGGCAGTGTCTGTGATAGAATGTCTGCTGGGAGGAGACAATGTCTGCATAGACGTAGGTCAGCATTATCTGCTGTATCTGCTGTTAGCCAACGTAGCCATGCACAGTCAAACTCTGTAGTGGCAATACTTCCACTTGTCCATCAGTGGTTGCAGTGTCTCTATCCAGGCATGGTAGTCCATGGGGTTGTGGTCCTGGGCATACTTGTGAGAAGAGCTCAATCATGTTTGGATAGCAGCAGCACATCAACCATGGGCATGGATGTGCCAGTGCAACTCCTGGGAGAACCAGTTCTCACATTCTGGAAAATTAACTGTTAATTCTACCATGCACATCTCTCACCTGTCCAGCATGTCAGGATGTAGAGCTAGCATAGAGCTTGGCTGTGTACTTGCATACACTCACACGCACATTTCACCTTGAGTGCCTGTACAGATGCACACACATAACAGGTACATAGGGCATTCATGAGGCTTGCAGCTCATTTTATCTCATCAGCCATTTCAAATTTATCAAAATTGCACAAACCAGGCTCATTATAGAGCATGTGTCTGGGGTGCTCAAGTCATAGTTGCACTGCCTTGACATATCTGGTAGAGCCTTGCAGTACTCTCCAGCCACATGTGCACACATGTTCATAGTATGTGCCATGCTACACAATATGATCCTGTTGAAACAGCTGCAGCAGGAACAAAACAGAGAAGAGCCACACAGTCCCCTGTCATTGCCAAGGTCTCCACAGGCACAGTGGGACTTGGATGAGGAACATCCTGAGCCTGCCCCTGTAGGCAGATGGAGGCATGCCCAGTATGCCCTGCCTTGGCAATGAGGCAATGCATAGCACATACACTGACACTGTAGGGCCCGATGAACTGATATCACTCTCTGATTCGCACACACAGTAAAATGGATGCCAAACATCACACCACCTATACCTTGCCAAGTATAGGCAGTGTACTACATGCATCCGACATAGTCATCCCTCAAGCACTGTCTTCACAACTGCCTCAGGTAATTCAGTCTTCTTAACAATAAATGAATGGCATAGAATGTTCTGATAGCATATCTATGGTGTTGATACAAGCATGCAAGGGAATGGTATGGCTTACTGGGATAGCAGCAGACAACTGACAGCTCTGTGGGACAGCAGGAAGTGTATTCCCAGTAGTGGCTTACCCACACTATGCAGTACCACCCTAGTTGACAAATACCACTGCAGTATATGTGGTGAGCCAAATAACTGGGGGTCATAGGTCACATGCATGGATGTCAAAGTGGGGGTCACATACTTATCCCCAGCCTCACCCAGCAGATCATCTGTAGAAAACCATACAGAAATGTCTGGCAAAGGCCCCCACATAGCAACATCCATGAAATTCCCACCTACAGACTTACACAGAGATATCACAGCAGGTCTGGCAGTGGCAGTATGGCTCTGAAAGGTAAGAAGTCTGAAAGTACAAATGCCAGAACAATTTGACCTGTGGTTGATACTGTTATGCCTGTAGTCTCAAAGATAGGACACACCACTATGCTAAATGGGACCAAAATGTTAAGCAAATATCAGCACAGTCTCTGCAAATGTGTATTATGTACAGATGTGTCCCCACCCATAGTTCCATAGAAATGCAGTAACATGTCCCTAGCCTTAAGCAGCATCCAGCTGTCAACTAGAGTGATGGCTCAACATGAATAGAAAGCAATTGTCAGTAACACCCACATTCAACTAACTGGTGCCATCACAGGGGTGTCCACTGCCGGCAGCCTGGAAACATATGATCATCAGAATGCACTGCCTTGCTAGAGATGACCTGCATCTGACACACCTAGCCTACAGGCCTCTGGCAAATGCCCATGCCTCATAGACAGTGCCCTGTTAGGGAGTGTCATGGAGTCCATAACACCAACATAACACAGTCTGCAAAATGAAAAGAAAGGCCATGCTGCTAACTGCGAGGAGAAAACCTTCCAGGCTCAGAGAGCCAGAAATCTGGACAAAGCAATGAATAATGTGGTGATAAAGGTCCAAAGAGAAGGACACCTTTGAAATGCTGCTCTAATAATGTTAGAAAGTTGATAGAATGATTGTATTAGCATGGAATGTCTGAAGTGTATCAAGTCTGAAACTGCAATGTCAACTGTCAGTAATATATGACTTCAACCCTGAGTGACTATCAAAACACTTTTCCTTGAAAACCACACTCGTTCTGGGTAACCAACCAGATATATGAGTCATGAATCTGGACATTCTGTAATATTCTGTACAGTCGACAGGCAGGACTAGGGGTCTAAACATGAGAATGCTCTCATTGCATGCGGTCCTAACCCTGGAAGATGGTGACATGTCTACACCCACAGAACCTGGCCCACAACCATGGGGAGTAACACATTCTTCCCTGATTACTCATCCTATGCAACATCATGACCCCAAATTGTGGACAGCCAAGCAAAATGAGGTGGGACATACATATATGTGAGACATACACACACACACACACACACACACACACACACACACACACACACACACACACACACACACACACACACACACACACACACACACACACACACACACACACATACACACACACACACACATACACACCTGCAGGCTGGTTAAACAGTCTGACACACACAAAACCCTCCAAGTGCAGTCAACCTTTGAGAATACCCCTATGCAAAGTACTGGTAGCTATAGGCTAACATATCTGACCCAGGACACCCCCCTCCCCACATATCTTATCCCCAAAAATCTATCTGGAGTGTGCCTGTCACCCTGATCATACCTGACTTATATTACCCAACCATGGACTGGAAATCAGACCATGCCAGAACAGAAATGCAAATAAATTTCACCATTGTAATATCTCACCAAGGGCCTAGACTGTGTCCACAGCTACAGCATTCAATTGGTTGTAGGCACACCTCTCAAAAGATTGGATTGTGCAAGAATGTTTAGCATTTGAACCATAATATTGGTGTGTGCATCGTCCATCATGTGTTCACCTGGTAAATCACTGTGATGATCTGAGGCAGTATGTGACAAGGTACTGAAACAATACATGACAGTGTCAGACTTCATATATGTCAGATGTCTGCTAAAACAAATCCAGCAACCCTAGCAACCCATACATTATTGAGAGAAATAGTCACAATCACCATATGACCCATTGTCTCCCAATTTTGATAGGCTATCTCCAGATATCCTACACCAACAGGTTGAAAGTTATGGCTGTAGCACAAAACAAACCAGACTGGAGTACAACAATCCCTGGCATGGAGTCCCACATTTATTATAGAAAGCCACATTGGGCATGCTCATACACTTAGATAATTATCAGTAGGTTTAAGGAATTAACAGGCCTTTCCCACCCAGTGCACTTCCAATTGCCCTCCTTTAGCAGTCCTAAACATATCTGAAACCATAGAGGTCCCTTTCATCAGGTCTCAGCCCTATAATCTCTGTGACACATGTGATAACTGCGTAACACTGTAGTACAAATAACAAGTTAGGTTGAAGTTCTAATCTCAGTCCTGGAAAATGTAAAAATGTGTGTGTGCGTGTGGGTGTGTGTTTATAAGTTAAAGATTTTGTGTCAAATCAACCAAAGTACACTTCCCATTGCCCTACTTTAGCAGTCCTGCAGATATCAGTTACCTTAGAAGTCCCTCTCATCAAGTCTCGGCCCTATAAGCTCTGTGGTGCATGCAATAACTGTGTGGCAGTGTCGTCCAAATAACTAGTTAGGTGGGAGTTCTGATCCCAGTTCTGTAAATGTGTGTAAGTGTGTATATGTCTAGTTTAAAATATCTTGCGGCCTCTCTCACCCAGTACATCACCCATTGCCATACTTTACAAGGGCTGATGATGTTCCTCACCTTAGACGTATCTTTGGACAGCTTTCACCCTATAAGCTCCATAGCTTGAGCAATAACTGCATAACACTGTAATAGCAATAAATGGTTAGGTAGGGGTTCTTATCTGAGTCCTAACAAGTGTGTGTGCAAGAACAATATCTTGTCTGTGGGGAGGTGTTTGTGTGAGAACCATATCCATTGGGGGTTGGATTTTGCTACTTTTGGCTGTTGCCCACTCAGTACATGTCCCAGTGTCCACATTACAAGGCCCACAGTTGTCATCCATTGTAGAGGGACCTGTAGATACTCTGCAGCCCTATAAGCAGTGTGCCATGTGCAATAATTATGTAACAATATGGAATAGATAACAAGATAGGCAGCTCATATAATCTTTGGATATCACTCCCCACTCAGGAATCATACACAAACACACTCAGGTGGGCAGCAACCCCTACATCAGTAGGTGGCCTACAAACTGGCTCATAGATAGAATTCACAGTGTGAAAGCAGCAGACTCCATGTCAGACTGCTGAACAGTCACGAATGGAGTCTCACAAGTTGTGGACCTGGGTCACCACATGTTTGGGATCCACACCTCTGAGGATCAGCCGAGTACAAAGGTGCCCTGGCTGACAATGTTTGCAGATGACTACAAGGTGGGTGCTATTATTACCCTCCCCCAACATGAGGTTGACATCCTTCACAAAGACTTCTCTGAGACCTATGCAGTTAGAACCCTGAACATAAGCTCAATACTAGATGATGTGCCACCATCCCCTTTGGGTATGACATGGTTCCCATAAAGTAATACATTGATGGTAATCCACTGAATACTGATGTTGGTATAAGGGAACTGGGAACACAGGTTGACAGTGATCTGTCTGTTGATCACCACAGTGCCACTGTCTTCCAAAAGTCTTTCAATGTGTCCCTTCTCCTGACTAAGCGTGTTGAATCCAGGAAATGAAAGGACAGTGCTTCCCTGTACTCACTTCTCCTGACTTAGAGTGTGAATCCGGAAAGTAAAAGGAAATTGTTTCTCTGTACTCTCCCCTCAGTAGGCCAATCAATGTGTACTATGGCCCATTTGCCATGTACCCCACTGGACACTAGCAACAACAGGAGATGCTGCAAATGTACCTCACACAGATGATCTTAGTTACTACACACTTTCCCCATAAGGACAGACTCCAACAACTCCAGTGAATCTCTGTCTCATATTGGCTACTTAGGTGTGATCACTTCCTGACATACACAGCCATGTCTGACCCAATCCTGTCAGGAATGCTACATTTGAAAAAAAAAATCTGTCCACACAGCATGCCCCAGATACCTCAATCCCATAGGCTCATAGGTTCATAGGTGTGTACTAGGCTAATGGCCGTGGAGCCTTTACAAGCCTAGCCCATAGGATTACCCTGGGATCATGCCACCCAACCTTAGTTCCCAGTGCCTCTGTCAAGTAGAGCCACTGGAGTGATCCCCGAGGTGAATTTTGTATTTCCCATCCACTCATCAAGTTTTGTCTTGAAAAGGACCAGTGAGGTGCTCCACTTGACATGTATGAGAAGTATATTCCATAGCATGGACAGTCTGTGAGTTATGAACCTGTCCCTTCAGCTTATTCTCCATCCTCACAATCAAAATGACATGCTGGAAGGACAGGTTCATGACCCAAAGACTGGCCACACTATGGAATAGACATCACATACATGTCAAGCATAGCACATCACTGTCCCTCTTCAAGAGAAATCAGGAGGAGTGGATGGGGAATAGAATACCCACCCTTGGGAACATACTGGGGTGTATCATCAGGTGGCATAATGCCAGTGTATTCCCATGGGCTATACTTGTAAAGCCTCCATGACCATTTGCCACGTACACACTTATGAATCTTTGAACCTATGGATCTCAGTACTGTCAAGTGTGTGTGTGTGTTTGTGTGTGTGTGTGTGTGTGTGTGTGTGTGTGTGTGTGTGTGTGTGTGTGTGTGTGTGTGTGTGTGTGTAAGTGTGTATATATGTAGGGTATAGTATTTTGTGGTCTCTCTCACCCAGTACATCAACCATTGTCATAATTTGCAAGGCCTGGTGATGTCCATCATGTTAGAAGTACCTTTAGACAAATGTCATCCCATAACCTCTGTGGTATGTGTGATAAATGTGTAACAATGTAGTAACAATAGATAGATAGGTATGGGATGTAATCTCAGTCCTGGTTTCATATTTTATGCCGTGGTACACACATTCCTAGGTCTATTATATGAGGTCCGCTGTTCACATCAACCATAGTGGTATCTGTAATCACTCTCCCGGCCTGTAAGCTCTGTGTAACAGTATGGCATAGTATGCATTTAAAAGAGGGGGGCAAGCCCCCCTGCACCACCTCACTCCACGATCTTCAACTATAAAAACTCTGAGATTGTACTACAGTGCAGAAAAGGGAAATCTTCCCATTCCGTGCTGTACAGAGCTCTCTGTTACAACATTCGAACATTTAAAAATCCAATCATATGGTATCGACCATATGACACTCGTAATTTTGAATATTTGAACATTCAATATAGACCCAGGTACCTTGTAACACTCAACACACTAGTAGTCCTGTGCCATCTGCAATAACTGTATAATAGTGTGGTACCGCAACTTGATGGATAGGGGTTCCAAACACAACACTGACAACTGTGATCCTGTGCATGCATGTGTGTGTGTGTGTGTGTGTGTGTGTGTGTGTGTGTGTGTGTGTGTGTGTGTGTGTGTGTGTGTGAACAGTATTCTCTGTGTGTATAGTTGACACATTATCCATATGATTGAACTTTCAAAAGTTAGAATATCTAATAAATAAAAAATAAACTTCACAAAACACCTACCTGAATGTTTAAAGCAGGGGCAAGCATCCTTGCACCCCCTCACCACACGCTCTTTAAATATACCAACTCCAACATTGCACTACAGTGCAGAAAATGGAAATATTCCCATTCCGTGCTATGCAGAAATCTCCATTACAACATTCAAGCATTTAAAAATCTGATCATATGGTGTCGCCCATATGACACTCGAAATTTTGAATGTTTGAACATTCAAAATAGACCCAGGCGACATGATGTTATTCACCTTAGAGGTGCCTTGTAACACTCAACACACTAGTAGTCCTGTACCACCTGCAATAACCGCATAATAGTGTGGTACCACTACTTGATGGATAGGGGTTCTAAACACATCACTAGCAACTGTGATCCTGTGTGTGTGTGTGTGTGTGTGTGTGTGTGTGTGTGTGTGTGTGCGTGTGTGTGTGTGTGTGTGTGTGTGTGTGTGTGTGTGTGTGTGTGTGTGTGTGTGTGTGTGTGTGTGTGTGTGTGTGTGTGTGTGTGTGTGTGCGTGTGTGTGTGTGTGAACAGTACTCTCTGTGTGTTTGGTTGACACACTATCCATGAGATTGAGGGCGTTAGCAATCTGAGGTGTATTCCACCCACCACACTTACAACTGTCCACTCTACTAGAGCTGATGTTAACCACCATAGACTTAGAAACAACCCCTTAGCCCTATAAGCTGTGAGGCACATGCAAGAACTGTGACACAGACCTTAGAAATGTGTGCAGATACACCTGTACCTCGGCAGTGACATAGTTGATGTGTTACAACACTGCAATACCCCTCGTTGGTGATGTCTGCAAGGCCACATTCTGCTGACACATAGAAACCTGGAACAGAAACAGATTACAGCATGTGAGAACACATTCGCTTAGTATTACTAACACCAATAATGCATCATGGCTGAAAAGGCACACGCACACTCTGTTGTGTACCCATTGCAAATGCCAGATGTCAGCACCTTACACAGCACTAAAGAGCTACACACTACTAAAATCATCCTGTGCATCAGACCCATATTAGCATGTCCCTGCATTGATGGTATGGATGTGGCACAGGTATCATCATATGCACAGGGTGTTGTGTGCATTTGCAAGAAGCCTAGGCTTGGCCACACGGTTGACATCATGTGTGTGTGTTTGAGTGGTGTTCATTAAATGGGCTGTGCAGGTGTGGTGTGTGTGCATGCGTGCATATGTGTGTGTGTGTGTGTGTGTGTGTGTTTGTACACATGTATGATGGTGATGTGTGTGTATGTTTGTATGCATACAATCATGCCATGTGGGCTCCCGACACTGGGGTATTTTGAACAGCTGTGGGGTGTACATAGCATGGTGATTACTGCCTGCTGTATCTGCATCCCTGTTTGGACCTGCTAGTATCATGTGCCCATGGCCTGCTGCGTTGTGGCACGGACAGCACATCCCCTTCAGTAGTGCTGGTAGTACTGTCAGTATGGGAACGTGATGATGCATGGCCACGTGGACCTTCAGCTGATCATGGGCTGCCCTTCATCCACAAGGCTGCTGGCCATTGTCTGCCAAATGCTGAAGCACAGATATTCCATGGTCAAGGAGTGCCAAGGTTTCCCCCACCATCTATCCATCGCCTCAGTATGCTCGTGAATGGCTTCAGTGAGTTCATGAATATTGCCATGGACACCAGGGGTGTGCTCATCCATGACCCTGCATATATGTCCAGTGTAATGTTCATTATGTCCCTATGCCCCCATGAATGCCCAAAATATGCGTCTGGTGACTGCTGCTGTGGCACTTGCAACAGCAGCCTGATGGCCTGCAATACACCTCGAAGCACCCCTGCCCATCTGCCTGTGTGGGACCTCCCCAGCATTCTGGCTATGGCTGGTGCCTGCACCCTCACTTGAAATAGTCAACACAGTAGCCTGTTCCATGCCACTACCCACCAACTGTCCATTATCTTTGGCCAGTGGTGACGGGGTATGTGTGTGCCTTGTGACTGTGTGTGGGGAAGAGGTTGATAATAGTGGGATGCCAACCGATGGCACAGATTCAGCCCTTGAAAACGCCACCTGCACCTCAATATGAGTATCATCATGGACAGAGTCTGCATAGACACTGACATCAGTATCAGAGCGGGAGGGACTACAGCCACCATGTCCACCTGTGAGTGAAAAACAACATATGTAAATTACTACTGGCACTATAAGGTTTGCTGGTACACACACACACACACACACACACACACACACACACACACACACACACACACACACACATACAGGTGAGGTGCCTCAAAGGCATTACACAGACCTCACATTAGCTAACTGGGGGCATTCACAACACACAGTCAGACAATAACATACACAGTCTGGACAGACCCTCAGCATCATGCAGTGCAGCCTTTTCCAATTACCATTACTACTAATATACACCGCTAGGATATATGAGTGGTGTTAGTAGGTAATGGCCCTTCACCTAACACATACTGCACCCATGTAAATTATTGCTGTTCACCTGTATAGCACTGTGGCAACTCCTACAGAACATACCTCCCAACTGTACAGGGTTTTGCTGAATGTCTACATGTGTGGCTCGTATGTTTGGTCTGTTCCTCATAACTTCTGTGTTTGTCTGATACATTACTGCGTTTACCTGTGGGTTGGTGTCACTAATTAATGTCATAATTTGAGATGCAGACTGCATTGCCTGCAGTACATGAAAGTTAAAACAAAGCTGGTTACTCAAACAACTTCCCAAGCTTACAGTGGATATAGTAAGTCTACACACACCTGTTCACATGCACGTTTTTTGTCATATATTACATGAGACCTCAGAAATCAGGTCATAACATTGCCATCATTTTGTATGACATATAACCTGTGCAATCCAACTGAAGAACATACACATTAGTTACAGGTAACATATGCTAAATGAAATAGGTACAATAGGCCAGTTGCATGAGTGTGCACACCCTTAAAGTAATACTCGGTTAAAGCACCTTTTGATTTAAATAAAAGCATGCAGTCTTCTTGGGAAAGTGTCTATCAGCATGGCACATCTTGACTTGCCAATGTTTGCACACTCTCCCCTGAAAAACACCTCCAACTATGTCAGATTACAAGGGCATCTCCTGTGCACTGCCCTCTTCAGGTCACACTGCATATATCCTATTGGACATAGGTGTGAGCTCTGACTCAGTCAGTGCATAACGTTGCATGTGTTCTGGGGAAGCCATCCTTTGGTTGATTTGGATGTATGGTTTGGGCGATTGTTGTGTGGAAAGGTTGAATTCCTCACCATCCACAGCTATGTGGCAGACACCAGAAGGATTAGAGCCACAAGGAACTGATGATTGGAACTGTTCATAATCCCCTCTAACTTGGCTACAGCCCCAGTTCCAGCTTGTGAGCAGCAACCCCAAAGCAGGACACTGCCATCACCATGCTTCACCGTGGGGGTGGTGTTGTTGTGGTAATGTGCAGTGGTGTTATTGCACCATACACATCTTTCTGAACTGTGGCCAAAGAGTTCAACCGTGGTCCCATATTACCATAACATATTTTCCCACTTGCTTTTTGGAGACATGATGCATTGTTTTCAGACATTCACCAGGCCTGGATATTGTTTGGTGTGAGGAACTTCTGACATCTTCCAACCCTACCCTATAGGCAGGACATACAGAGACCATGGAAGATTTTTGTGACATGTAGTACACATCAAGTACTTACCGGAGATTCCTGCTACTCCTTCACTGTTGCTGTAGGGATCCTGGCAGCCTCCCTGGCCAGTTTTGGTCTTGTATTCTCATATACTTTGGAGGGATGTCCACTCCTTTGCAACGTCGCTGTATCCCCAATTTCACCACCTTTTGATGACTGTCTTCACTGTGTTCCATGGTATGTGCAATACTGTGGAAATGTTTTGGTTCCCTTCTCCAGGCTGATACATCTGAAACATGTAGTCCCTTAGCAGCTTCGTCAGGTCTACACAAACCATGGCTGTTGCTGTAGCAGGCAACTGGGTATATGTTAGGATAATCCTGGTAAGACAACTGACCATTATTTTCTGTTAATCAAAGAGTCTCTGTAATTGATGGCAGGTGTGTACCCAATAAGATGTACTGCTGTAGTTATACTGAAAGCTGTCACAACACAGTAGTAGCTTCAGCCTGTGCAAACATATGCATCTAGGTTGTTATACTATTGCTATGTCATTATTGTTCCCCTAACAGATTTGTTTTCTTTACAATTGAATTGTACAGGTTATAGGTCACATGAAAAGTTGGCAGTATTTTGAACTTGTCTATTGTGTGCTCATTTTTGTATATCACAAATACATGGCATTCTAACAGGTATGTACAACATTTATATGCACTGTATACTACTAATTTATACAATATGACCCTAGTTTTGGGCCTTTGTCCCCCAATTTTGTCAGTCTTTGTCCAGATATCCTGCAATGACAGGTTGTGAGGTATGCTACCGATATGTGACATCTCCTGCAAATAAGCCCCTGTGATGATCACCATGATGCAATGCAGTAAACACCACCACAAGTGAACATGCAGATATTACCAAATGGCTGAGTGTAACAGTTTTGTGCATGGTCACGTGCATTAATTTTAGCATGTCTGGGGTACTGGTGAGCTGCAACAGGAAAATTCCATACTTGCTGGTGTCAGGCTACTGTCCCATGTGCAGAACAGAGGGACGTATGTAGTTGTGAGGGAGAGGTATTGTCAGCAGATTTACATTAGTCATTGTTACAAGATGAATGCCATGTTTCTGCACAGGTACAGTACATACTATGATATTGCACAATTTGCTGTCCTACACCATAGATGTGCACTTGTGTGCATTACTAAACCCCACCCACTAATCCATTTTGCACTGACATATGCATCTAGAGACTCTATAGAAGATTGCTTAAATGCTACCTCATTACATTGATGTGCACTTTGGCCTTACCTGGAAGCTCCTCGCCTGTCGTCTGGGTGCCACCCACCACCACAACTGTTGTTTCCTATGTTTGAGTTTGTATGGGGCCTACGCCAAGGTTAGCAAGGAGCTCCTCTGTCACCATAAATGGGGCCTGTGTGGCTGGCCCTCCACTGGTAGCAGTACAGTCCCTCATGAAAGCAGCAGCCCTTTGCCAGGCATGATGGATCAGGTCAGTTGCACTATGTCTGACCTGATCATATGTGCATCCATGGTGGCCCAAGATGTTCACTCTGTGGATGATCTCATCCCACAGGGCAGTCCACTCCCACAGATTTTGCCGGCTATGGCCAGAAAGGATGGCATCGTTTAAGATTACAGCTGCTGTGATGGCTGCTGTCTCTGCATCAGTGTAAGGCGGTTGCTGCTGCATGGCACCTGGAAGACATAAACAGGGAAACACATCACAGGATCTCAGACATTGCCCAGAGTTATTTACAGAGCTAGCACATGAATATGGACTATTAGCCACCACTTACAAACACATCATACCCTTGTACCTGGAAGCACTATATGAACATGCATTGTACTCCTGGTCCTGATGTGTCATGTTCCCCCCAATGAGGGCCAGTACATTGCATAAACCTCCATTCATCATTCACATTTGTGTAGAGGGATGACAATGGCCATGTTCCTTGCAGATGGAATGCCAATGGTGTTCAGGCTTTGCTTGCATACAGTGTGTAATGGAGCTGGAAGCATATGCCTGGGTTCATATAAGTTGCAGACAGGAATGTTATCAGGCCCCAAGGGAACTTGCTTTTATTAACTTTGGTTAGGCAGTCTGCACCTGATCCATGATGATGAGGGGAGGGGTGTGTATGCTGTGCATATCCACCTATACTGATGGTGAGCCAAGAGGGTGATGTATAGGGTCTATATCAGAACATCGTAGTATTAAAATTTCAAATGTTCTGATATTGAACACTGTTCAGCTAACGCTAAGAATAGTGAAGCTGCAGAACAGCAAATTCTTTCCTCGGGAAAGAATTCAGTTGGCCGTTTTTGTGGCTTTGCTATTCTTAGCGCTGTGGTGGAAAGTTTTTGGTTGGGTTCAGGTAAGTGTGCGATTGTTTGTACGTTAGGGTTAGGGATGGGCTACGTGAGTTAGGGTTAGGGCGTGGGTTAGGCATGTGTGCAATAGTGACAGACTTTAGGATTAGGGGCAGTTTAAGTAAGTTAGGGTTAGGGCGTGGGTTAGGTGAGTGTGCGATAGTGACAGACCTTAGGGTTAGTGTTTGGGTTAAGGTAAGTGGGTAGATAGTAGTGTATGTTTAGTTTAGTGTAGCGTTAGATGTAGGAATTTAAGTGTATGTGTGTGGTTGCTGTTTGTCTGATGTGCTTGTGTTGTGTGTATGTGTTTCGGAGCAGCAAATTTTTTCCATGGGAAAAAAAATCACTCTTCTGAATGTTCAATATTTTCATGTTTAGATGTTTTGGGGCTGATGAAATAGTGTTCGCTATTTTCATCTTTTGATAACTTGATATAAAATCTGTATGCTGTCTGTGGGTTGGCCTGTGTGTGTGTGTGTGTGTGTGTGTGGTGATTGACCAGCATTACAGGGTGGGTTAGTTTGTAGGGGTTGTTGCCTCTGAGCCTTCATATATATGTGAAATATGCCTTATGCTAGTGCTTGCCGGGTGTGTTGTGTTCATACTCATAGTTAGCCTTATCCAGTGACACCAGTGACCTACTATGCTCATTCAGACACAGGTTGCCTAGTGCTGCCCTGTTGTACTGTGCCCTGTACAGCCCATATAGCATCACATTATGTACTTTGTGCATTGCTGCTGTCCAGCAAAGTGGTTTAGTCTACTTTGGTGGAGACAGGTTTTACAAATAAGGACTTGCTGAGGTCACACAGCTATGTGTGTGGCCATATATCTGCTAGTGGTAGACATAGGCACAAGGACAGAACACAGTTGGCCACCTCCACAATTTCAATATGATACTCATGCTTATTATGCTACACGTCTGTGCCAGGGCAATGCCACAACCAGTAGCTGTAGAAGTGTAACTATGTTGGATGCACAGAAACTAAGGTTGCACATGTGTACAACATGTACAGCTTATTTACCTGATGTTTTGCATCCCATGACAGTTGTTGTGAGGCAGCCAGGTTCACCTACCCATACATACATACATATGTACAGGAAATGCCTGATATGCATTTCTGTTCTATGTTAGTATGGCACACTGTAATTACAGTCATGGCAACCTTTTAGGTCAGGACATCTGGAGGACACCGCACATGCATGGTGGGCTATGGGCCACAATTAGTGACACTTCATTCATATTGCTGTAACACGCGTATGTCATTTGATAGTGCATTAGCCTTTGCATTCACAGGCATACCCTCGAGGATGTCTGCCACTCATATGGCAGGCAGAGAGGAGAAAGGCTAGTGGTGTGGTATTGAGGGTAGGAACTGTTAATGTTGTGAGTATGACTGGAATGGAGACAGATCTAGCTGATATGATGGACAGAGGAAAGGTGGATATATTGTGTGTGCAAGAGACCAGATGGAAGGAGTGTAATTCTGTGTGTATTTGAGTCAGGTACAAAGAGTTCTATCATGGTGTGTATGGGAGAGGAACTGGTGTAGTGGTTAACCTGAAGGAACATTATGCTAAGAATCTTTGTGGCGATGATAAGAGTGTCAGGTTGAGTGATGTTTAGGAGGCTGGGAATTGATGGTGTAATGATGACAGTTGTTAGTACATATGCTCTGCTAATTGCATGTGGGATGGATGAGACAGATGTACTTTGGTGTGGTTGGATGAAGTGGTGATGAGTGTACCCAACGGTGTGAGAGTGGTGATTGGAGCAGATTTCAATGGGCATGTTGGTGAAGGGGAGAGAGGGGATGCAGAAGTGATGGGTAGGTATGGTGTTAAGCAAAGGAATGCAGAAGGTGAGATGGTGGTGGAGTTTGCAACAGAGGTTGGACATGGCTGTGGTGAATACATAGTTTTACAAGACCGAGGGCCATAGGGTGGCATACAAGAGTCGAGGAAGATGCACACAAGTGGATTATCTCCTATGCAGGTGGGCCTGCTTGAAGGGGATTGGTAACTGTAAAGTGGTGACAGGGGAAAGTGTAGTTAGGCAGCATAGAATGTTGGTCTGTGGGATGATGTTGGTGACCAAGAAGAAGGAGAGGAGTGTGAGGGCAGTACCATGGATCAATTGGTGGATACAGAGAGAGGTTGAGTTCAGGGAAGAGTTAAGACAGGCAGTGATTGGCAGTGAAGACTTAGAAAATATCTGAGTAACTACAGCCAAGCTAGTAAGTGAGATGAGTAGAACAGGGCCTGGGTGTGACATCTGCACAGAGGAAGGAGAACAAGGAGACCTGGTGGTGACATGAGGAAATACAGGGGAGTATACAGAGAAAGAAGTTGACCAAAGAGAAGTGGGATTGTGAGACAGATGAAGAAAGTAGACAGGTGTATATGGAGATGATGTGCATGGCAAAGGGATTGGTGGCAAAGGCTGAGGATGAGGCATCTGAAGGATTGTATGTAAGTTTGGACACCATGGATGGAGAATAGGACCTGTACTAATTGGCTAGACAGAGGTACATAGCTAGGAAGGATGTGCAGCAAATAAGGATGATAAAGGATAATGGTGGAAGTGTACTCACAAATTAGGAGAGTGTGTAGAGCAGGTGGAAACAGTACTTTGATGGGCTGTTGAATGAAGAGAATGAGAGAGAGAGAAGGTTGGATGATGTGGGTATGGTGAATCAGGACGTGCAACAGATTACCAAGGGGGAAGTAAGGATAGCTATGAAGAGGTTTAAGAATGGAAAGGCTATTGGTCCAGATGACATACCTTTGGAAGCATGGAGATGTTTAGGACAAATGGCAATGGTCTTTTTACCTGGATTGTTTACTGTAATCTTGGAAAGTGAGAGGATGCATGAGGAGTGAATAAAATGTGTTTGGGTACTGATTATGAGAATAAGGGTAGTGTGCCGAGCTGTAGTAACTACAGAGGGATAACACTGATCAGTCACAGCATGAGGTAATGGTAAAGGGTGGTGGAAGCTAGGTTAAGAAGGGAGGTGAGGATTACTGATCAGTAGTATGGTGTCATGCCAGGACAGAGCAGTACAGATGCAATGGTTGCTCTGAGACTGTTGATGGGGACATACAGAGAAGGTCGGAAGTAGCTATGTTGTGTATTTGTAGACTTAGAGACAGCATATGACAGGATGCCTACAGAGGAGCTGTGGTATTGTATGAGGAGGTCAGGAGTGGTGGAGCAATCTGTAAGAATGCTATAGGATATGTACAGGCTAGTGTGACAGCGGTGAGTTCTGCATTGGGAGTGACAGGTGCATTTAAGCTGGAGGTGGGAGTAAAGAAAGGATCAGCTATGAGCCCTTATTATTTGCAGTGACAATGGAGAGGTTGACAGACATAATCAGACAGGAGCCCCTGTAGACTGTGCTGTTTGCAGATGATATTGTGGTCTGAGAGTGGGGAACAGGTTGAGAAGACCCTGGATAGATGGAGGTATGGTATAGAGAGGGGAGGAATGATGCCAGCAGGACTAAGACAGAATATATGTGTGTGAATGGGATGGAGGAGAGAGGAATAGTGAGAATGCAGGGAGTACAGTTTGCAAAGGTGGATGGGTATAAATACTTGGGAACAACAGTTCAGTGTAATGGCGAGTGTGGGGAAGAGGTGAAGACGAGAGTACAGGCAGGATGTGGGTGGTAGAAAAGAGTGTCAGGAGTGATTTGTGACTGATGAGTATCATTAAGAGTGATAGAGAAGGTCTACAAGAGGGTAGTAAGACCAGCTATGTTATATGCGTTGGAGACACTGGCATTGAAAAAAGAGGCACGAGTCAGAGCTGGATGCTACAGAGTTAATGATGTTAAGATTTGAACTGGATGTGATGAGGGTGGACAGGATCAGTAATATGCATGTTAGGGGGTCAGCCCAGGTTAGGCAGCTTGGGGACAAAGGCAGAGAGTGGCAGGATTATGTTGGTTTGGACATGTGATAAGGAGGTATGCTGAATACATTTTGGAAAGGATGAGGCTGCCAGGTAAGAGGAAAAGAGCAAGGCCTGAGGTAAGGTGTATGTATGTGGTGATAGTGGACATGCAGGTGGTTGGTGTGACAAAGCAAGATGCAGTGGACTGGAAGACATGGAGACAGATAATCTGCTGTGGTGACCACTAATGGTTACCTCCAAAACAAAGAGAAGGGGATGTAACATCAGTGTTCACAAGTTTACAATTATTTGCCAGACATAACACAACTCTTAATGACATAACTACAAATATGGGGCACACATATGGTCAGTGTTCATAACACTGGACAGTTCAATGGTATGAGCTCAGTATATCACATGCAGTTCAACACACACAGCTGCGACAGTATTTCACCATGCAAATACCCTGTATAGGTCCATCATATGTCTGAGACAAACATGTATTTCATATTTATATTGACAATTAACATATGGATATCTGTGACATTCCAGTAGCTGATCTAGCAGTCACAGTCAATATTGTGCAACACACACTCCAGTAGTGGTCATATGTGAGCCATTTTTTCCTGGGGTGACTCAGGGCCCTGAGCTGTGCACTATGTCACAGCAGACAGACACAGATGATATGGCCATAGATTATGCTCAGCAATATATCAGTACAGCATGTGTTGTTGAGACATAATATTGTTTGAACTTCCTATTTTCCATGTTTACATACCCCCTACTACATGCCATTACATGCTTTATTGTTTGACGTATGTGTGCTTTTTTTTGGTTCAGTTGGTATAATCCATCAGTTTCAGTGTGTGTGTGTGTGTGTGTGTGTGTGTGTGTGTGTGTGTGTGTGTGTGTGTGTGTGTGTATGTGTGTCTGCCTGTCTGTCTGTCTGTTTGTTTGTTGGTCTCTTTCTCTATCAATGAGACAGATGCAGGATATACATCTGATTTGTATAGGCAGCAGCTTGCCTTTTGTAGGTAATGCTCATGAGCAGCTGATGGCCTGTGCGCCATTTGGAGTCCCCCACTTTCCAACTGCATGTAGAACAGCTGTGGTATCATTCCCATACCCAATAGCATGGAAACACACTCTTATAACTGAGTACTTCATGTGAGCATTGCCCCTTTTCCTTGCTGTGAGAAGGTCTTCATGGAGGTGTGTGGCAAACAGCATCACAGAACGTAGTTGGAAATATCAGTTACAACAAACACTGTGGAGACAGCCCAACAAACTGGGGGAGAATGTTCTAAACATAAGGACAGAATGTAGGTATTGCTGTTATACAGTTGAAGTAATGCTAGTTTGGCAGGGTTTGTGTGGATGTGGCTGTTCTGCATGAATTTAAATCTGAAAGTGTTATGTGGCTGACATAACTCTCAACTGTAGGGCTATCCACAGACTGGCCAGAGTTTAGACTCTTATATTTGGTGTGTTACTTACACATTGTTTGGCCTTGCATATTCATTAGCATACTCTGAGGATTGCATCCAGTGAACGGTAACGTCCATGTGTGTTTCTGACTTCATATCCCTCAGAACAGATATGTTAAAACAACCCTGTTACACCAGCAACTTTCTCAGTTTATAAAAGCAATATGTCAATGATACTCCTGTGTTTGGGCCTCTGCCCCCCCCCCCAAGTATGTCAGGCTTTGTCCAGATGTCATGCTGTAAGAGGTGGATAGGTATAGTATATCATTATATAGTGACTTCATTCTTGATATCATCCCTGTGATGTATCAGACTGCCACACGTTATGTGTAGGAGGTCTTATATATGAGGACAAAGCCTGGATGTTCTGTGGGACTCCATACAGCTGAGAGGACTGTGTATTTCTGGCAATTGTTTATCAGGATTGTGTAGCAGTTTATTGTGAATGTGTTATTTGGCCTGTGTAGGGAGTGGGGTAGATGTAAGTGTTATGGGTCCTTTTCTATCTCACTTTGCATGCTGCTCCAGTTTCTGGTGCTCTATCAGCTGTATATGTTTGTAGGGGCAGACTGACACATGTCCCATACCACAGTCAGATGTCAGACTACACTGTGAATGGGCCAGTATATGTAGGGGTAGTGTGTGAGTGGCAGCCATGCTGATGATTTTGTTAACACAGTCCATATACTCTGCTGTTCATGTGGCTTACCAGTATGCCAGTTTGAATGTGGTGAGACTGGTTATGGGTATGTACTTTCACACTGGTGTCTGTTTATCAGTGCTGCTACATCCCTGTAGTGTGCCTGACATATTTGCAATTACATGCATATTCCCCCCTAGCAAAATTGTGTTAGTGTTGTGTCAGTGTGCCTATAGTTTAGACAGTGCTTGGTGATATACCTAGCAGCTCAGTGTAGTTTCCCTACTGTGATGTTATGTCCAGATATATATAAGATGTAGTGTTGCCTGGCCCCCAAACGTGTTGTGTATTTCTGTCGCATCAGTGGGATGATGTGAGGATTTATATCAGTAACTAGTGGGGAGTAATATGGTTTAGGACGTGGGCTATACCATCAATATATGTTACAACAGACCGGAGGGTGTTACTGCATCAACTATGTCATCTTACCTACTCCAGTATTTGGGATATGTTCCCAGTTTCATGGTTTTACCCCCCCGCCCCTTTGTCAGGCTTGGTCCAGATTTGTTGCACTAAGAGGTTCTGAGCATACCTCTCAACTGGCCAGATTGATTCAGACTGTACAGGTTTACTGCTCATATTTCTCATCTGTTCCATGTAATCATTATTTTCATTTCTGTGGTAAATCACTGTGTGGATCTGAGGATTTCTTACAGTAAATGATGACATACATTTCAGTTTCAGAACTCACATCCTTTTTGTATATGCTGACACAAACCCTGTTACTGTAGCAGCATTCTACATTTATAACTGCAGTATATACATTA
>NC_056736.1:156488385-156580885 GCF_019279795.1 Protopterus annectens
TGACACATGTATCGGAACAAAGTGCATGATGTATGTACTTATCTTGCTGTCATTTGCAGCCTTGGGGTTGGACAGTGGATATGTTGAATGCAGAATGTGTTGGTAAAGCCTTCTTACAGCTATTGCAAACATTTTCTTACCTCGCAGACCTGTGGAGGTAATTTATGTTAATACTACCTGACTGTTTATACAAATATTCACATATTCTTGTTTGACAATATGCGTTCAGCGTACTACAACTACCAGGATTCGAACCCTGCCTGTTTGTGCAAAAAGGTACACCACTGCTGTGTTTTATCAAGATGAGCTACTGAGGAACTATTGACTCATGCTTGACTTTTTTCTCCTTAGTACTCTCTGGTTTGCACAATCTGACCTTGTAGTTAGACACATAACCTAGGTAATGACAACTGTAATGCAATTTTCAGAAAACAGATATGTGTTAGGTTTTCAGTAATAGTTGCATGAAATAGTTATTTTCTACCAGAAACACATAACTATGCAGAACTTGTACACATTTATAGTCCTACCACAACATGACAAAGTAAACACAACAGTCTGGATTTTTTATTTTTATTCAATGTTACAGAGACCTTTATTCAACTCAAGTCAGTCCTTTATTCATTGCACACAGTTTACATACTAGTTGTTGACAATCTACTACTTTCTATTTATTTACCCTGAATAATGCAAGCTAGATATTTTCTCATCAGCCTCCCGGTGCACCTTAGCAGCCTGCTGGCATGTGCATCAATATTTGCAGCCCTCTCATCTGCAGCTGTACAGGAGATAAATAAACAGTTATGCATACCTATTGATTACATACACAGGCTGGACTTTGCAGAACACTAATTGATATTGATACTTACACACTTCAGGGACACTCCATTCCTGTGAGTCTTGAAGTCACTGGTCCAAGAGATCCCTCTTCATATGCTTCAGGTCAGCATAATGGTGCCACACCTGCTCACAAGTCTGAGGATACCAGTAGCACTGGTGAGGTCACGTGCAAGATAGTCCCAGGCCTCCGCTTTGTATTTGGAGCCCTGGTACTGGTCCTGCTGCAGTCTCCCTTCATGGTCTTTTACAAGGTGTCCAACCATGACCCTGGACACCTGAATGCCCCAACTCTGCCACCGAAAGAACATAACCTCACCAACCCCAGCCATAGTGCCTCCACTGATCAGCTGCAACTGGTTATGGTTGTATTCCTACCTACAAGGTTTAAATAGGGCTGATTTCCTACCGTTTGCTGTGATTGGATGATTTTAAATATGCTGAGCTAAGCTAAATGACAGACAAACCTGCTTAGCTAAGATTAGCATTGCTTAATTCATTATTACTGCTCAGATGGTGTAGTGGTACATTACTCTGACTATGGTGTACAGGACCTGGGTCCAAGACTTGGCAGGACTGATTATTTTGTTGCTGGGCAGAACAGTGGCTGATGGAGACAGGGTGATTAAAGTAGTTTAAAGCAGTTGTACGTAGGTTTGTGCGGGTTTGCACAGTGGTAAGCGAGTGCTTAAAGGGGTAGATGCTAAGCACAGCTTATCAGTGTGCAAATCCACTTAGCTATGCTAATTATTGGTAAGCATTTAGATTTAAGCAAAGCTTACACTGGCTAAGCACAGCTGTGCAAACTTTTGCATTGTTCAGCTTTCATTTTATGGGCTATCGGGATTGTGGGATTGAATCCTTCTTAATGACATCTTATGATATGTATGTTTACCTTCCATAACATCCCCCTATGTGCTTTCATTACATTATATTCTTTTGTGGCTATACTGTATGGGACACTTGTGCTTATATGGGGGTTTCACATCTGTACTACACGGGCAACTCACATTAGAACCTGCTACACTACCCTGGTTAACAAATAAATATTATTCACTACCTATTTATAAAAAAAAGATAATTTTAATGCTGTTTGCACATATAAAAATAAATTTACTGTATTGGGGCTTGAACCGTGAATTACTGTATGCTAAGCAAAAGCTTTAACCACTACACTATTTCATTTTGGCTAGCTTAACTGTATATTTCTATTTAGCACCATCAGATGTTTAAGCTATGCTAAGCACAGCTGTGCAATGCCCACACCCACTCAGCTACACATAAACCTTGTTTTATTTTTCTTAGTTTAGGGATATGCACATAGCTAACAGTCATACCTCTCCACCACTTACAGCATAAAATCTAGACAAAGCCTAACATGAAGGGGTGGTATAGAGGGACAGATTTTAAATAATACTCTTATAAACTTAGGAAGTTGATGAATAATAGGTTTGGCATTAGCATGACTTACTTGAAGGTGTAGTGTTAGACTCAAATGTTTGTCATTATTTAATGATTTCTAGCCTCAGCTCTTTGCCAGGACAGTAGGAGGAGGAACACACCTGACATATAAGGCACAAATCTGGACATTCTGCACATTTATGTTCAGTTGGGGGTATGCTAACAGTGTCTGCAGACACTGTTTTTGTCTTCAAAGTGCCGTAGGCACTTCCTGAGTGCAGGGGGCGTGTTTACTGTGCAATCAATGCTTGGACACACCTCTTGCACTCATTCATGGATCATGCCCATGCAGGTTATACAGCAGCGTGCCTTCATGATTATACAAGATGCGCTGCTGTGCTGAATGGGCATGATCTGTCTATTCTTGCACAGAGTATTCATAAATCCTTAAAGTTTCCAAAAATTATGTATATAACTAATCCCAGAGTTTTTAACTGCCTTACATTTCAAAAATAAAAACGTTTTCTGTTTCTTATTCCTCATAATACAAACATATTCTTTCATTTCTTTTTGTAGGGCATAATTGGAGAAAAATCTCAATAAAAATCTTAGCATTTGACGTTATGACTACACCATTTCTTTCATTCTTTCTTGAATTGTTTTAATTTTTCCTTATGGAATATTTTCCCATGGATTAACACAATAATATTTTTATACCATGTTTTTCTGTCTTCTTTCAGATCATCAGTCATTATTTTCCACATATTTACCTCACCTAAGGCTTTGCCCCTACCAAATGGTGCACTGCTACTGTCATCCCTCTCCACAAAGGAGGAGCGACTACAGACCCTGGGAATTATTGCTCCATTAGCCTGATGAGTCTGTTATGCAAAGCTATGGAATGCATCATCATGGACCTAATAAACAAGGATATAGGGAATCTCCAAACTCTGGATTCTACGCAGTTTGGTTTTGTGAAGGGTAGATCATGCCTGCTCAATTTGGTTGACTTCTTTGAGTCAGTCACCAGAGCTGGGGATGAAGGCAAGGTGGTTCATACAGCCTACATTGATCTGGCCAAGGCCTTTGATATCATTCCCCACTCAGGAATCATAGAAAAAATCACTAATTAGGCATCAACCCCTATATCACTAGTTAGGTTGCAAACTGGCTCACAGATAGAACTGACTCCATGTCAGACTGCAGATCAGTCATGAGTGGAGTCCCACAGGGTTCAGTCCTGGATCCTCTCTTGTTTGGTATCTACTTCACTGAAGTCCAGGCCAACATAAAGGGACTCTGGATGTCAAAGTCTGCAGATGATTGCTAGATGGGAGCTATTATTAACTCTCCAAGTGATGTTGACATCCTACAGAAAGGCCTCACTGAGACCAATGACTGGTGTCAGAAACATGGCCTTAAGCTCAATAACAAAAAATGTGTCATCATCCCCCTTGGAAAAAACCTGGTTCCCTTGAATTACCACACCAATGACAGTCCACTGAACAGGAAAGGCGTTATAAGAGATCTGGGAACACAGGTTGACAGCAACCTCTCTTTTGACCACCACATTGCCACTGTGGTCAGAAAGTCCTTCTATGTGGCACATCTCATTACTAAGGGTTTTGCATCCAGGAAGAAAGAGGTCATTGTCTCCTTCTACTCTTCCCTCATTAGGCCATTCATCAAGTACAATGCCCCATTTGACATGTTCCTCACTAGACACCTGCAACAACTGGAGAGGGCACAAAAGTACTTCACAAAGAGGATCCTAGGCCTTAAACACTTGTCCTATTTGGTCAGACTCAAAAAACTACAACAATTCGCTGTCTCATATCACCTACTTAGAGGTGATCTCTGCTTGACTTACAAATCTATGTCTGACCCAGCTCTGTTAGAAATGTTACATCTAAAGAAATCCCAAACCCTCTGCACCAAGTGCTCCAGAGACCTCAACCTTATTACCACAATCAACAGAACATGCTGGAGGGACAGCTTCATAACTCAGGGACTGCCCATGCTATGGACTAGACTTTCCATACATGTCAAGCAAAGCACCTCACTGGCCTCTTCAAGAAAAGTCTTGATGAGTGGATGGGAAATAGAAAACTCTCCCCGGGATCACTCCAGTGGCTCTACTCAACAGAGGCACTGGGAACTAAGTTTGGGTGTCACAAAGCCAGGGTAATCCTATGGGTTAGCATTGTAAAGGCACCAGGGCTATTAGCCTATTACACACCTATGAACCTATAAGTATGATATCTTGCTATCAATACTGAACTCCTATAATATTATATTCCATCCTGTTCTGTTGCCTTCTTTATCAGAATGTATTCCTAAACCAGATATTTTGTTTGTAGAGAATTGAATGCCCGCTATTTTATTATGTATCCCATTCCTTTAATTAGCAAAACAAAATGGAGCATCTCTTATCAATTTTCTATTTTTAGAGGTTATGATAATGTCATCTGTGTAGGACATCATAACTGGAATTTCATAACTGGAATTAGTACTGTATGATTCCATATTTTGCATTCTTCATTTTATGATTAAACTCACTGAGTATTGTATTCATAACTAAAGCAAATAAAATACTGCTCATGGGACATTTGTGTCTGCATTTTTTATATCTTCTTTTCCTCATTTGTTCTATATAAATCTGAATATCCCACTACATAATTCTTATGATTTAAACCATCATTCGGCTATTCATTAAACAGACATAATACATCCTTTTATTGTCATTCTTCTAGATTTGTAAGCATTTCAAATCCAATTCCATCCAGACCAGCTGCTGATTTTTTGTTGTTTTTGTAAATTTCTTTTTCATTTCATAATATTCTGTTATTATTTTCTAAAACATAGTTATATGTTTCCTACATGTATTTCTTTTTTTAATTTAGCCTGCCAATGTAACGAAATCTCTTTATAAAGTAATACACCATTCAGATCAACTATCATAAGATGCTTTCATAATAATGAGGTCCTTCCATAATTGAATGATTGCTTTCTTTGCTTCTTCATTCCAATCTTTTTCATGTATTCTTTTTATACCTTTCCTGATTTTTTATGTATTCTCTATTATGCTATATTTCCAGTCATATTGTTAAAAAATCTGAAAAAAATGTTAATGTACCCGTTATATATGTCCATACATTTCTATTCCATATAAAGTATTTTCCAAATTTCATAGCTTCTCTCACATTTTTACATTTGCCTCTTTTCTTTTTAACCTTAATCACAATTAAAATATGCTGCAATTACTCTTTTACATTTCAAAACACACATTCTTTAGTTACTTCTTCTTAACAATGTAAACATACTCTATCAGTTTTATTTTTAGATGACATATTTCATTATACTGGCAATTTATATATTACCATGCTCCACAAAAGTCTTGACATTCTATTTTTTTAATTAAACCATTTGTGTCTTATTTTTATAGCTTAATTTTTTTTATCTCTTAGATTTTCCCATGGTATACAGCAATGTGATTACATTCTTATACCACACATTTCTATCTTTAATTTTTTACAAAACTCTTTTTTGGTAACTTTTTATTTCTTCATTTATACACTTGTTTTCTCTTTTACTCTTTTTTACCATACCACAAAGTTTATCATACTTATATAAACACAATTTCACTACTAATCTCTCATCTTTTTTCATTTATCAACTTTAACATATTGTACAGATTTAATGAAGGAGCATATACCACTGGGTTAATTAACCCTAAATCGACTTTTTTGTTTATGTACAAAACTCCTCTTTTTACTGGGTTTAAACTAGAACCTCATATAAATGTACTTGTAATAATTCCTTTTTAAATACTGTTGGCAATCTAAATATACTTCCTAAGTATGGTATTTTCCATAAGTACTGAATCTATCAAATACGCAATTTTTGTTGTTGTTCAGAATGATAATGTATATGTTCTCCAGAGCAGACAGCTATTTCTTCTATTGTTGTTCCCCATTGAATTCAACTTACATCTTTATTGCCAAATCTTATAACTAATGCATACATTTCATTTATTATCGAATATATCTCCCTGTCTTTACTACATCACCTACACATTTACTTTTCTTTTATTTAAAGCCACCCTATTACCTCTAGACACTGATTTTTTATTTTTGCAATTATTATAATGTCATCTGCATATGTTAATTGAACTGGAATTCTTAACCCTTCAGGTGTAATTTATTTCACATACTACAGCATTCATAACTAATGCAAAGAGTACAGAACTCATTGGACATCCCTGTCATATACCACCCATATGAACCTCTTGGCTTAACCAGCCATTTATAGGTATTTTTACTTTATTGTTACTATACACTGACATACATAATCTCATAATGTTCTAACATATTGTATTCTTTCATTATACCCATAAAATGTCATATCCAATTGTGTCAAATGCCTTATTACAGCTTAGTGCATTTCTAGGCATTTCTGCAGTTACCTCCTACTGCACATCTAATGTCAAATATAGCTTGTTCATATTTGCATTAATACTTCCAAAGCATGTTGCATACAATATATCAGAATATTTTATCTTGGTACATCATGGCAAACCCAATTTTATTGATATTTCACCTCTGTCAATGAGTACTTGTTAGAACTGTAAGATGATAACTTCATTTTTTTTAAGTTTCAAGCCACATCCACTGGGAGTTAAAGGTACACACTCAAAAGCTGTACTGGAGGGAATGAGTTAAGGTCTTCTGTCATGATTTGTACTTCTTTCTATTCGTGGTGTCATCCACAGCTTCTCAGTTATCATTAATAATACTTGACAATTTTCCCCTTCATACTGTCTTCCATAATATCTTCCAGTTTCAAATCTTTTGTATTTTCTTAAAGATCTTATAATCATTAAACAATTCTTGTACAGATAGTACTGTACTATTCATAACCTTTTCCTGAGTGCTTTCTATTTCTCCTTTTTATATTTTTTATTTTCCTTATTACACTACCATCTTCTTTACTAATCTGGTTAAGTAATGCAATACCACTTTTTTCCTTATAAAACATCTTTATTTATGTAACAATTCTTGTATCTTTCTTGATTTCTTTCATATATGTTTTTTTCTTTGTTAAAGTACTTTTTTATTATTATGTTCTAAGTCTTTGAATGCATCATCATATATTCATTTATATTTTTCTCTATTTTTCTTTAAATATCATTGACCATTCAGACCAATTTTTTAAATGTTCTCACAGTAATGTGATCTTTCCATAATTGTATTACTAATCTCTTTCCTTCATCCCATGCTTTCTCATTTAACCTTTTTATGCATTTGCCTATTTTATATAAATTCCTTATTTGCCCTTATCCCTAGCCATATTGCAAGATGATCAGAAAATCCTATTTCAACTACCTCCCTCGCTCCTACAACTAAACGTTCTGATACTACAAAATAATCTATTTCACTTCTATACTTACCCCAGTTGTAAGTTCATGAATTGCTGTCCCACAATTTGAATCTACATCTTATAACATCCATTTTATTATATCCTTGTCTATTATATCATAATTAAAGTCTACTGCTTTTATAATATCTACAGTAATAGTTTAAAATCTGTATAAGCATATAATGTTATCATTCTATATACTTATTTCTGTTTTAAATCTACAATGGTTAATCTTCCTATTTTTGACAATATGAAATCTAATATCTTTGCTATATTTCCACAGAGTATGGCTATTCCAGAACATCTTTCATTCACCAAGTTCTAGATTATCTTTCCTCCTCATAGTTTCGCTGTTTGTAATCTTTCTTCATTTCTTAATAATCATGTTTCTTCTGATATAGTTACATATAAATTGCATGAATTATACCACTCCAAAATATCTATTCTTTTGACTATATTCTTAATACTATTTACATTTACAGAAAACATTCTATTTTCCATTTGATGCATAGTTTCATAAGTTCATAGCTAATCACTAGGCTAATGTTTTTTACTAGGCCATTCTAAACCTTGTCAATTTCTATCCCAAAAGTGAGAATCAAACACTATCCCCCCGGGTTTACTAATATTCCGTGCAGGACTAGCTTAGTCCTGCACGGAAGCAACCATTTAGGAGCATATTAATGAAGGTGCGCTACCTGAGCTCCTAATTTTACATGGAGCATATAAGAGTGCGGGGGGTGTATCTGATAGCAGAGGTCTCAGAATATACATGCCCTGCAATGAAGAGCAGCAGAAAACCCTAAAAGAATGAGCAAGATGACTCATAGGTGTCCGCATACCCCAGCAACATCCCCACACGTGTACAAGAGCAATAGCAAACACAAACAATATAACAATTTTTTTTTTTATGAAACAGATTAAATGTAACCATAAGGGCATAGGTTTGCCCATCGCTTAGCTATGGTTAATGCAGCTTAAATGGCAGAAGAGGATAAAAAGGAAGATATATGCAAATGAAGCAGTATAGCAATAGTGTAGTGGGCAGAGCATTCACCTTACAAGCAGTCATTCTCGGTTAGAGTCCCACTGCAGCACTTTCCATTTTCCATGTCAAATCACATTATGACCAATATTTTTAGTTGCATAACCTACTAAATAACATATATTTGTGAACTGGAGTACTGCATTAAATGCATATGTGAGGTGTCATAATGTTGCAAAATCCACAGATAATCAGAGGAATCAGGGATAGAAATGGAAGGTAAAATATGTAATGAATGATAACTTCATACAGCTTCCAAATCCCCCACCTCCCCAAGAACCACTAGACATCACTGTCTAAATTAATGCAGTGGTAAGCGGGAGTAAGCACTAGTAAGCAAGTGTAAGCACTATTAAGCAGTAGTAAGTGGGAGTAATATGTAAACACTAGTAAGCAGGTTTAAGCCCATTTGCATGGGTGTAAGCAAAGCGCACACAGGTTAATCAATATTGAAGCTAACTCTCTGTAAGCATCATTAACTGGAGGTTAGCAGTGCTTACTCTAACGCAAACCCATGCAAACCCACTTACAAGTGCTTAAAAGTGCCTTAATCTTTCTGTATCCAATGACCCTTGTTCAGCCCAGCAACAAAATAAACAGCCATGCAGGTCTTGATTCCAGGATCCTATACACTATAGTCACAGTAGTTATCCACCAAGCCATCAAAGCAGTACATAACAATGAGCTATCACCAAAGAAATCCTCATTATAGTAAAATCAAACAGAACATGTGAAAGGAATCAGTATACAGTCATATGTTCTATAACCTACTACATAACATAAACATGTGAACTGGAGTACAGAAGTAAGTCCAGATGTGAGATGCAATTGTAATAGAGTGTTGAAGTCCTCTATTAAACTCAAGGACCCCATACAGTGTACGTACACATGAATCATTGCTACCAGACATATATATAAGATGCAATGAATAATAAATGAATGCCAAAAAGCAAATACAATGCAAAGTAAATATTAAGCAATGCTAAGCATTGCACAGGCCAGCTTAGTTAGTGTAAGCAGTGGGTAGGCCAGCTAACTCAATTTGCCCAGTGGAATACCCCTTTAAACAATGCCAACCTTAGGTAAGCAGTTTTGCCCATAGCTTAGCCATTTCAAAACCGGCCAATCATGCAAAGTGTGGGAATTCGACCCTACTTAAACCCAACAGGCGGGAATAGATCTCATAACTGGCTGTAGCTTCCCCTTGCAGGCACCATGTCAGAAAGGGGAGAGGGAGTGTGCTTTCAGGTGCAGTGCTGTGGCATCTAGGAGTCCAGAGTCATGGCAGGACTCCTTGTCAAAGCCCATGAGCATGTACTGCTGCAGGGCCAGTTCCAGGGTTCCCAATATAAGGCAGAAGCCTGGTACCATCTAGCTCGTGACCTCACCAGTGCCACTGGCATACCCCGAACAGGTGAGCAGGTCAGGCATCACTATGCCGACCTGAAGCAGCATATGGGGGATCTCTTGGATCAGTGGATCCAAGAGGCTAGGATGGCAGGGGTTATCCCAGCTATGTGTAAGTATCACTCCACTACCTGCTTAATAATTGCCAGCTCATGTATATTATGGATAGGTATAGGTCTATATTATAACCGCGAAACCTCACATATGCAAATACGGAAACGTTGGCACATATTGAGCAAACCGAAAAAAACACCAAACATCCTGAACCACAAAATTCAAAATGTTGAATCAGCATAGCTGGCCAACCCCACTGACCGCTATGTACTACCTACCCAAACAGAAACAAATAATCCACATGCAAACACTTAACAAAACCCTACTTCTAACCCTAAACTGAAGCTTACATATATTACTATGTATGCACTTACCTTAACCCACACCCTAACCCTAAGGTCCGTAACTATTGCACAACTACGTTAAGGAGCTATACCCAAACAAAATGAATAATCCACATACATACACTTAACAAAACCCTACTTCTAACCCTAAACTAAAGCTTACATATATTACTATGTATGCACTTAACTTAACCAGCAACCTAACCCTAAGGTCCATAACTATTGCACACTTACCTTAAGAAGCTTTACCGGAGAAGGGCCAAATATTACGATTCAACATTTTGAATTTCGCACTTCAGGACGTTTGTGTTTTCGCGGTTCGCTCAATATGTGTTGACGTTTCCGTGTTTGCGCAACTGCGGTTTTGCAGTTGGAATAGGTAACTTATAGGTATGACTAAATATTCCTTTTATGTCCTTCACAGTGGCAAGTAAGCAGCCCGTGAACAAGGAGGCCCATGGATGTCACCTGCAGAGGTTGCGATGCAAGGCAGGTTAGTAATACTCTTGCATGTACTGTTATAGGAAATAAATCTAAAAGCATTAGTAAGTTAATTGCCAGTATAAAACCTGTATTGTTTAAGGCAAGTACTGCATACACCAGAGAATATGGCAGGAAGAGTCTCATATAGTTTATATGTAAATAAAAGCATAATAGCCTGACAATAAAGGTCTAACTGCTGGACTGCATGTGTATAATCTGGTATCGTATGGTAATATGGATTTGCATTCACTTAATAGTACCGTTGTATTAAGCACTGTTACCCACACTGTGCAACATAAATTGAATGTGTAGGAATGTCTGTATATGACTGGTGTAATCCCCAGAGGTCTTTTAGTACAACTGAGAGAGACTTAGAGAGAAAACAGTGAAAAGACAGACAACAAAATCTGAATAGCACACGCAAATGAGATGTGAACTGTTGTATTTTTAGCACATACAGCCATGGGTCGAATCCTGGGAGTGGTAGTAGTCTAAATACAGAATCATACCCCACAACTGTACAGATATGTCCAGAATGTCTAGTAAATTGGCCCATAGTTGCTGCCTGTCACTCTGTCCCCCTGCGAAATCAGTAGGATGATCCCAGATGTATAGGCAGCAAACAAGAAATACAACTGATTGTCACACATCTATAAGAACACCCCAAACTGTTATGAGAGTAATAAGCCAAGTATGTCCTATCTACATCCCCATGTTGCCAAGCTGTGACCAGAGTGTGTACAGTAACAGAGTGAGATGTATGTGCATAATACTAATGTGAAATCTGGTACTTTGTGTGGCAACATTCAGGTAGTGCTAACAAACATTGCTCTCACAGGTACCTCGGATACGAACACTGTGCCAAGAAATAAAAGCTTGATACCCTGTACTGGTACTGTTTACTCTGGTATTGTATGGAATTGTGAGTGTTGCAGTTGCTCTGAATAATAAGGTATCACTGACCACTGTCACCCACACTGTGCTACATAATATAAGTGTGTAGGAAATCCTGTATAAGAGTGTCGTAAGTCACTAAAGGTTGAAGAGGGCAATAGTCTACATATGTCCCGGTTCACCTGCATGTGGTCATGACATGGCCAGAGTCTGTGCAAAAAGAGATGGAAAGGTAATTGGAAATATTTGATTTAATTGCTTTTGTAGTTGTTTTTAATTAATTTATTAATTGATTCTAGTGGGTATTTAAGGGGAATGCTATAGTACTTGAGTGAATACTTCTTGAAGACTGTTTAAGTCGAGGAACTAAAGTTGAAGAATAAACTGGGATCTTGGTTGCAGTTTGCCTCATTTTCAATGCGTGTAACATCAACCTGGAATCTGGGAGTATGTGTAGAAACAGTTAGTGTTAACAAACAATTCCTCCACAGGTATACCAGGTAAGAGGTGTATACTGCAGGTAAAACCAGTTCATGTATAAAGATACCGACAGCCATATAACTGTCCAAACAAAGGCAATAGGGTAGTGTAGTAATACTTGTAAAGGTACAGATAACAGCACTGACTAGGAAAGTAATGCGAACTGCAGGAATATACTAGTTGCTAACTGACATCTATCTCTCCCCCCACCATATCTCCAATAATACACTAAATACCCACCTCAACTGCTACGTGATGACTCCACTGTTATGTTGGGACATATGTCTTATTGGTTGATAATGATTTAAATCTGTTTCTCTGCCTGTGCTATGTTGAAATACTCCAACATTGGTGGCTTGGTGCCATCAATGTACCTGCATACTGTTGTTATTCCCACTGTGGTCCCATATATGCATGTGTTCCATTTGCTATGCAACTGTTCCATATCTGGTGTCTGGGTTAATGGGAATATCTATGCATGCTGTTATACCTCACCCTGGAATGTGTTGACTATTACTAACCCACATATGTTGATACACCATAAACACCATAGCACGTATGGGAATACGGGGCCCAGTGGACCCACCTATCCCACCTCACTGGCTGTGGCACAGGGCACCAGCACATCTGGGGCCCAACTCGCTACCTCCATGTCCGTTGTTCCTGCATCACCTTTGGGTGGAACCATCTCAGGAGATGGGTCTCACCCTCCCACGCGAGCAGGTGTGGAAGGAAGCTGTCACCCATCACCAGGTCCGGTTCATGGTGCGTAGAGAGGTCAGTCAGCAATTTGGAGATCTTCTACGCTAGCTCGAGGGCCGCGTGTCGTGACTAGAGGGTCGGCCTGGCTCTCCGACTCAGCCCCCAGCACAGCCACCTTTGGGACTGTGAAGGTGCAGAGGTGACTGCCCATGGGTGGGGATCTTAATCCCACTGTTTCCACTAGGGGGCTCATGGGCTTCTGATTTCCAAACACCCCTCCCCATCAAGGTGTTTACCCCACACATGTGTCATATACTGCCCGTGTATGCGTCTTGTCTGTCTCGTCTGTTAACCTACCCAACCTACCTCCCCAAATATACCTACTATCCTTCCCCAACATCCCACTCTCACCTGAAAAAAAAGCGCAATCTCTTCCCAAAAAAAAGCTTGCCCCATAAATAGCTGTTCATTTCACACACATGTCCATGGGACACATGTAATCTGGTCTAACTGGCATCACAACATGTCATTGTTGTCCTCACCCCTCTCTCAGGGGTTTGAATGTCCAAATCTAACTCCAAATTCAGTGCATATGCACAGCTGTTGCTGTAGAAGAAATGAGTAGCTATGGACCTTCCCTATATCCTCCTGCACATCCCTATCTATCTTTCCCACTGTCTTTCCCTCTTTGTGCTCCTTTTTCACCACTTTCCTATCAACCCTTTTTTCTTTTATTTTAAAGTAATTAGTGCAGGGGTAAGCGGGAGTAAGCACTTATAAGCTGCAGTAAGTGGGTTTAAGCTTGTTTGCACAGGGGTAAGCAATGTCTACACAGGTTAAGCAATTTAGAAGCTAACTGAGTATAAGAAACTGTAACCGGAAGTTAGCAGTGCTTTCCTTCGCGGAAACCCACGCAAACCTTCTTACAACAGCTTAAAAGTACCTTAATCACTCTGTATCCAATGACCCTTGTTCTGCCCAGCAAAAAAATAAACAGCTTTTTGCAATGCAAGAGCTCAGGACCCTGCACACCATAGCCAAAGTGATTTACCAGTAAGCCATGTCAGATACACATAACCCTGATGTTTTCACAAACATATTGTATATGTAAGCATAAATATATATCTTTATAGGTATATACAGACATACATCTATAGATATAAAAGGGAACATAAAAACATATGTGGCCACATGCACCATTAATGGAGTTGAGGGGCACCCAAACAACATACGTCTTGCACATATAGATATCCCCCCTCCCAGAGCCAAATATGTCTGCCCTGTAATACAATACCAACTGTTGTTGCAGATTCCATAACCAGGACCTGACACAACATGTGCACAAGATGTTAACAGTACTCCATCCCACCTGTATGATGTCAGGCTGGTATCAGTAACATATCATGCTGTAGAGTCTGGCTACTATAGGGAATGTACAATGTGGAGCCAATCAACATTCCTAGGATACATATACACAGACACATATATATGTAGATACACACACACACACACACACATATATATATATATATATCCATATATATCTATATATATATATATATATATATATATATATATATATATATATATATATATATATATATATATATATATATATATATGTGTGTGTGTGTGTGTAACTGCACATATACACACACAGATATGTATAGGAAGATACATATGTAGAAAGTGCACACAATATGGAACAGCCACTATGCCTACAGTTGCCACCTTACCAAATGGCCACTGTATGAGCCACCCATACAAATGACAATTGTTGACTGCAACATATACCCACAGAGAGGTCAAAGGATATAACACCACACATAGATTTGCATCCATGGGAAGGCTTTATTTGTGTACTATTACAGTTGTATAAGCAATGCCTTACAGCTGTTTAGATGCTGGCATACATATAAACAGAGTAATGCAACTGTGAAACAGTTATATTAATACAGTAGTCTGAAAAGGTTTACATATGTTGCTGTCCAGGCCGACGCCTGCAAGTAGTACAATAGTAAAGACAGACTGGGCCACAGGATACCAATCAATCAACAGTAAGTAATGCAGATGTATAGTCCAGCAGCCTCAATCTATACTCTGTACACAATCCCTAGGGGGTAAAGACCTCAGCTGACACAATAGAATGTATCTGTTACATAACAAGCATAACTATCACCATAACAATCACACTGACAAACAGAACAGTCTGTATGGCAGGAAGCAGTAGGCCTGCATTTACCCAAGGTGAATTGTATGGTAATTTACATCCAGATACCTTAAGGCAGCTTATCCCTGATAACCACACATGTTGTAACAGCCTAGGTTAGTTATGGTTCACCCCCCCCCCCAGACTCAATAATGCAGGGCCATATACCACTGTTACATACTCTGGCCTCTGGAGTGCAAAAGGGCACACATGTATTGTGTAGGTGAAGCCCACACATATATGGACCCAACCCCACAATATGTGTGGGGGACACAACAGCAGTGGACTGATGGCAGGAATGGCAGTATGGCATACTCACAGTCTACTACATAACAAATCCTGACAGCATGTCATATGTGCAAAGCCTGGTATGTAGGAGGAGGACAGAGGCTGGAGTACAGGTCCATATGTGTAAAACTGTTGTCATACACTAAGTAAGTCACTGGTGTTACATGATGGTCTGCAACATACCCTTAGTCAGGAATAGAAGCAGAAATGGATGTAGCCATATACTGATAGCACTCAACACACACTGCCAGTAATATAGCTGACACAAGACCTGTGTAGTGTACAGACAAAACATAACAGGCACACCTCTGGCCATCAAGTGGATAGGCCCACAGTTGAGAGCTATGCAGACAGACTGCATTCCAAGTTAAACTAGTATGTACACACAAACCCTGTAACACTGGTGCTATACAATGCATACAACAACACCACTCACACTCTGTCTGTAGTTCTGGAACCTCCTACAAATTTGTAGCTGGCCTGAGTGTGCAGGGTCTCCTGTAAGAGGTATTGCTACCTGCTGTCTGTAACACTGCTGACCTCACACAGGAAGGATGTCCATCATACAGGAATGGTAAAGGAACCACGCCCACATGATGTAGGGATTTATAGTAGTTGGTTGCCATGACAGTGGTAATTAGAAGTACTACATAGCATGCTGCATGCAGGTAGCAAGTGGAGGACACTGATTGGAGCATAGGCCATCATCTGATCATGTGCATCACCTACAAAATCCAAGCTGCAATCTATGCAAAGCAGCTCATTTCATTTACTGGAGAGAGACTGAGAGAGAGAGAGTGTGTATAAGGCACAAACAAACAAAAAAAAACCATCAAGCAAGCCATCCAGAAGAGATTTCTTTCCCAGAACAATTATGTGAAGTATATATGCATTGAATATAATTGACCATATTATTTGGTCCATAATAATGGGATAGATGATGTGGAATGATTTATATGTGCCTTCAGGTGTTGTTGTAATGATGTTCAGCTGAACAACTGCTAAGGACAGTAGAGTCCGTCCCTGTGGATAGTGGGCCATACCCATCAACCATGCAGAGCAGCACTGACTGATAAGATGTAATCCATCATAGTTTGTGTTGTGTAATGAGAAGTATGTATATTACTGTGGCCAATAGCTGGTGGTGGAAGTAATGCCATAATGATGGACACATGGGTTCCACAGCCCACCTCTTGCAGGATACTCAGGTTAACCTGTATTGTAGCATGCAGGAATGCCATAGGTGTGTAATAGGGTTACCTGCAATCTGGCCCTACATACACCCTAATGTCAGGCTGTGTCCATATGTGACACCTGTCTGTGTTGTAGCAAGGCAGAACAGTACAGCTGTGCAGGAAGTTGTTGTGAGATTGTGGACATGATGTCTGAATGCACCCCACATATAGGTATGCATATGTATATATATATATATATATATATATATATATATATATATATATATATATATATATATATATATATATATATATATATATATATATATATATATATATATATATATATATATATATATATATACACACACATATATATATACACACACATATATATATATATATATATATATATACACACACACACACACATATATATATATATATATATATATATATATATATATATATATTTACACACACACACACACATATATATATATATATATATATATATATATATATATATATATATATATATATTTATACATGTATGTCCAGAAATATACAGATCCCCATGTGTAGACATATATATATATAAACATATATACATTTTATACACACACACACATATATATATATATATATATATATATATACATTTATATATATATATATATATATATATATATATATATATATATACACACGTATATAGATATATACCTAAATGCACATGTCTACATATATACAAACACACGCAAACATATATGTATGTAAATACATGTCACCTATATTACCACCACAGTGCTGCATGTTAAGTGCGAGGAAACAGCACACATAGCAATACACGCAGATATCTACAGCTGTCAGTGTGTGCAACATGGATCGGCATGTCACATGTGAACCCCTTGTTGGGACCACATTGCCCTTGTCTGTGATCTATGGAATGGGAATATGGGAAAGTATGGGAGGTATAGTTGTGGAGGTGGTCAGTGTTGGTCGATATAGAGGGCAGCCTACAGGGGTGGTATGTGACACATGTGGTGGGTAAACACCCTGAATGGTGTGTGTGTTCTGTGATGTGGATTCACCATGGCCCCAGTATGGACACAATGGGAACAGGCCTCCCACCTCCTGCCACTCACAACAGCAGTCCATGTCCCAAAGGTGCCTGGCCTGGAGGCTGAGCAGGAGGAGCATGTGGGCCCTGTGAATGTGTGCTGGGTGCCTCAAGGTGTTGTAGCACATGCCCCATGTGTCTGTGGAGCCCGTTATGGAACAAAACCTGAACCTGACCTCAGAGGACAGGAACATGTCTTTGTGTGCCCTCGGGGGGGGGACAACAACCCCTGAGTTGGTTCAACCTGATTGTATTGCTGGACCAATACATGAGGAGGCCCCAGGGTGGGTCACACATGTGATGTGGCCTGGTAACATGGGCAGATGAGTTTGGACAGGTGGTTCTGCTGGCCAATAGTACATATACATGCTATTGTGTCACTGTTATAGAACATATGTCAGTAGTAATAGTCTACACAATCCCAGAACATGCCCAACAGCATGCATAGATAACCCAAATAACACAGAATGTCAGATGTGCAGCAAACACATAGCAAGTATACCACAGGCATATATGGAACCATTGTGGCCATGACAATGGCATGCAGGTGAATAGCCTGTAACAGGCCAGCAATGATAGTGTCCACACAGGGAATATGGCTGCAAACACATTGCACAAAGCGTGGTACAGTAAAATACCTGCCTCACTGGTAGGTATGCTGTAGCCATACCTATTGAGTTGTGTGTACAGTTTGTTGCCACTGATATGGTGGGGGTGACAGTTATGTGTATTAAGAACTGTTGTGACCTTGCTGCATGATTTGCTCACACCTGTGTCCATCTTTGTGTCTTTCAGGCACGATATCCCATGGAAGGCTGCCAGCATACACAACAGCTGAAAATTACATTCTGGTGAATGACCTCATACAGCACTACACAGTCTTGTTTGGCTGGGCCGCCCATGATCAGCAGGGGCGGACCACCCTGTGGAGCGACCTAGTCCACAGGGTCAATGATGTCGGACTGCACATTCGCAGTTATGAGCAGGTTCAGCATCATTGTTCTGACCTGCTTCGTAATGCCTGTCCGCATGCTGCTGCAGTCAGGGGGGATCACTCACCACTGGGGGGGCATGCCATCCATCCCCCTGGCACATGTGGAGGAGCTCCTAGCCAGCCTCGTGGCACCTGCCCATCCACATAGCCATAAACCGCCAGACACCTTTGTGGAGGTGGGTGCCACCTGTACACCAGCCAAGGAGCATTCAGGTAAGGCCACAGGGCACATCAGTAGACCACAGTTGTGTATACAGCCGCATCAGTACAGGTAGATCATGCATATCTGACATGCCATAGATATATTTTGTTGCTGCATAGTAGTGACAAACAGATGTGCATATGTGGTAGTATTATGGACATGTACTGCTGATGTAATGTAATGCTTCACCCATCCTGTAGCAGTGCCACAGGTGTGGCCACTGACTTTGCAGCTCTCACCCTCTTATAAAGGTCCATCCGGTATACCACCAAGGCAGCAGCCAGTAGCTGCTGAGTATGATTTATGTAGATGCTTGCCAATACACCGGGTATGTAATGGCGATGGTATATTCCATGCACACAACTAACACACCTACCCAGAATGCATGCTGTATATGTACACATATTGTTACTGTTAAATGCACGGCATCACAGTGGTGACCATGATGGGGTATTGGAAGGGTTTAACAGACACCAGTATGATAACTAATATCCTGTCACTGCAGAATGTGTCCACATGGAGTAACATAATGGTGGGAGACATGGCCTACAGTGGGGACATGTTTGAAACAGCACCCATATACAGTGCAACACCAGTGTATATACCTGTAGGACACAGGCAACTGTTGCAGAGTTACACTATGGCATAATGCATTACTGTGGTCCACATTATCAGCTGGGTAACATGTGGTGTTCAGTGTATGGGATATTGCAAAGTGACACACATGTGTAGGCCTTACTTATCATGCATCTTCAAAAAGGCTGAAAGAGGGGGGTTGTCAGCATGACACACTATTGCACTGCATCAGGGATCCTAAGGATGCTAAGAATGGCTGTATCTGCACATAGTCAGGTTCAGGAACTGTGGCAGATATAACCCTGCCCCCACAGCAATAGTGATGGCAGTGTGTAAACACCAAGGGATGTGCACATGAGTAGACTTTACAATCATGCAGATTAGGGGGACATGTGTAGGGCGGACTGAACATACACTGGCAAATGCAGATGGCCCACGCTAGTATACCCCTGCCTGGAATAGTGACTGCTTTAGTACACATAATAGCTGCAACAAACCATCATGATAAGGGTGTGCACACATATGCCCACATGGAGTGTATGCATTGAGGTCAGCATCTGCACACCCATCACATTCTGTAGACACTGCATGTGAAAGTACAGGGCATATGTCACATATCGGGATCATGTACTGTTAAGATATGCAGTGATGTGGCCCCATGGCAGATCAAGGATGGGTGCTTCATATCAATAAGGGTGTGTACACCCCCCATAGCCACTGTTTGCTCTGATGGTTGTCAGTGTAAGAGTATTGGATTGGTCATACATGGTTCGCTGATGTTGAGAGCTGTATATCAGACATCAGGCATTCACAAATTACATCTGTCCACATATCATTCCAGGTATTTGTTGCTGAAAAACATAGGGGCTGTGAGCATTAAAGCTGACATAACTGACACAGTACTACACATTCAGCAATGGGTTGTACACCTGTGAGGTGTGGTGCATAGTACATGGCAGGGTACAGAACAAGTGCAAAACAATACTGTGTACATGGGTGCAGTGGTATGCAGGGGAAGGGGCATCACCTAGTGTCACAGCACCTGCATCACACGCATGTATACTGTTGCTAGCATGGATTGACTATAGCTGCACTGCATGCTGTTGTATACCATATGTTATGCATGTTGACAGATGGGTAATAGGAGGACGTTGTGTACTATCATTGTGCAACCTCACTTGTATGTGTGTGTGCATCCTGGTGGGTAGTTAGTTTGTTTGTAGGGTCACTCTGGTGAAGTGGAGGGAAGTTGATGCATGTAGGATGCATGTGTGCATGTGTGTCTGTTTGTGTGGATGGCCATGTAAGCAAAAATGTGATTGTGGGGTTGTCCATACAGCAGTACCTCCCTTTAGGATTGTGCAGTACATGGACATGGACTGCCACATTACACACCAGGAATACTTGTCATGTATGTAATCACAGGACAGCTGATAGTATAACAAGGTCTGTAGTATGGGGCAGACATTGAGAGGGAAAGTAGACACCAGTTATACCCTTAATATCATATTCAGCAGAGAGGTGACTGAAAACCCACGTATGCAGCATCAGCAGAGAGGTGACCGACAACCCACACATGCAGCACTACAGCTGCATTGGGGAAGTAGTAGTCAGCACCAAGGAGTGTATCCATAAATTAGAGTTGTCACATGATAGGCTGACTGAGCAGCATATCTGGCATGTACTGAGCAATACATACACATGACACACCAGTGCTTGATATTCTGGAGTGAACATAGTAGCCCACACATATAGGGGCCATGCTCATGATGTCCGGACATATACAGGGTGAACACTCAATGACAGCAGTGAGGCCATCTAAAACTGCTACACACAGATCTGTCAGGTAATGTAGTAACAGGTCTTGTGTTGTGATCACTTGTCTAGGCATTTATGTTAATAAGTGGTATCAATGTGTGTATGTTACCAAGTGTGATGCAGGATGAGGAACACATAGACATATGTGTGGGACTGCCTGTAAAGTCACAGACAGGTAGGTATTACAGTGGTGTGTGTGTGTGTGTGTGTGTGTGTGTGTGTGTGTGTGTGTGTGTGTGTGTGTGTGTGTGTGTGTGTGTGTGTACTGTTAGGCAATGCTGTACAGGTTTTAAAGTGCGTTTATTGTTTCTTCCCCCAGGTGGTGAAGTGGGTCAGGGTCCCTCCTGCATGCGATCTGATGTTGGTGTCCCTACAGACACTGAAGATGATGATAGTACTGTTGAGGCACAGGTGGGGTTGTCAGGGGCTAAAACAGTGCCATCTTTTGACATCCCTCTTTTAACCACCCCAACCCAGCACACAATTTAAGTGCATATACATACCCAATCACCAGTGGCCATAGTGGAAGGACAGCTGGTGTTTGGTGGCAGTGCACAGGAAAGTGTGGTAACCATGCATACTTTGTCTGGATGCAGCAGGCATAGCCAGATGTCCAGCACGGCACCACATAGACAGATGTCCCAGGGTGCTCCTGGTAGGGCTGCTGGACATCATGCCCCTGGCAGAGGTGACACAGCTGGTACCAGCAGGTGAATGTATCAGGCTGTCATGGCAGCACAGGCACATATAGAACATATGCCAGACAGGGCCTGAGGCTGCAGAGGGCTGCTCTCATATGTGCAAGTGACAATGCCCGTGAATTGGCTGGTGCCATCCATGCATTAACTGAGTTCATGGATAGATGGTCTGGTGAGATGATGGCGCTCATCGACTATGGTCTGTCAGTGCTTGATCATGTGGTGGGAGTGCGGCAATGGTCATATGGAGGTAGGCCAGCAATGCCAACAGCTGGCAGTCAACTTGAATGTGCTAGGGTACCAAGGGGCTCCCATAGTAGCAGTACCAGCCCCAGCACTGTGGGGGGGGGCTGTCCACACCACACCACAGCAGGCCACAAGCATGTGGTCCTGGCTAGTCCCAGGAGGTACCTGGTACAAGCAGACATTTGTCATCATCAGGAGAGAATAGCACATCAAGGCCTGTACCTGGACATGCCCATGGAACCCCTGGCAGGCACAGTCCATGTGTCCATGGCCAGAGGCAGTGAACTGCACACCCTGCCAGGCATGGTCTGCAGCTGTCCATAAACAACCATGTAGGACAGCCACATGGCAGAACTGTATGCATCCATACCAACACAGTATACAAACACACCTACGGTAACCCCATACCTAAACACACCACATCACCATGCCCAGTTCACCTCAGAACACCTCTCAACCACACACATAGTGTCAAATGTATGTCCCACCCTCGGCCACTGACAAATCAACAACACACCCTGTCCATATGATGATACCTGTACCACATCCCTGTCTTCCATTCCATTGATGCAGGGATAGGGTAATATGGTTCTGATGCACATGTTGACTGTACTACAGTGTATCACAGTACTGCAGTGCAACATGTAAGGAGTAAAGTGTAATGCATATATGTCAGATAATGTAGCCATCCTGCAATGATGCATTATAGCTGTTAGCAACACTGGTTGGTTGTGGTCTCTATAATGTTATCCATTTGTGTTGTAGGTGTACATGTGTCAGCATGAGGATGGTCTGCAGTCATATTCCAAAATGGGGTACGGCACTGTGGTGACACCCTGGCTGTGACATATCTGGGGTACAGTTGAACACATGTCACAGGTTTGTATAACAGTTATTGCCTGTACCAAATGGACAGATGATCCACTGGGGTGTGTATATTCTGAAACCTGATGTAGACCCATCCACATACATGCACACTGTTACTTGGCAACACTGTGACTACACCCCTACCTAGGTATGTAGTGATACTGAAGTGTGTGGCTTCCATTGCACACACCACTCAGTGTTTAGGGTGAGGTGTGTCCCAGGCTGCATGTTACATGCAGAGCATCCCCAGACATGTACAGTATGCTAATGGGGATGTAATGGGTGTATATGGAAAATACATAGTGTGACATACCTTCGTATACACATTAACACACATAAAAGCAGACACACATCCGAGAGACCTGGGCCTAGCACTGCTAACTAACTTGACTGTGTGCCCAATGTGTTGCAGGTAGGCTGCACACAGCACATGCATAACTGGCCTGGATTGTGGTATAAGTTACCTGTATGGTTGATGGTGACAGTGGTAACCATTATGTGGTACATGGGACATATACCGGGTGCACCTTGGTGTAATAACAGTGTACACAGCACCCACATCCCACAGTGGATATTGTACTCCGTGAAATCTATGATGACACTCTGACATACCCACCATCACACATTGGCTATGACTGTGATGCAACCCATTGTAGATCCCAACAGGGTAGTACAGGCATATGTATCTAATGCACATGCCACATGCATAGCAGGGTGTTGCATTGTCATGCCTCACCTATGGGCAGCAACAACACTATCTGTACTACTGTGTGGCAATGGGTATTGCAATAAGAGTATGTGGCCTTGGAATGCTGTACCCTACAGATAAATAGACATGCACACATACACACACTTGCTAGGACACAATGGGTATTCCATGCCTATCAACCCATTTGTACAACACTGTTCTGATGGTACTGCAAGGGTCGTGTACCCGATATGGAGGGGAGCTTAACAAGGTACATGTAATGTCCCATACAGCAGCCACAACTGGCTATGGCAATGGGTATTGCGGCGGTTGTCAAGGACCTCATGGAATTCTCACATACAGGTGTGCTAATACACAGATACTGCTATACTCAGTCATGCACACGTACACATGTGTCAGTACTGGGGTGCATCTCTGCAGGTGGTCATAGCTGTGTACCTAGCTATTGTCCAAAGAGAGATGGGTTGTGTAGGGGTTGTGTGTACAGTGGTATCCTGTCACCTGCCATTTGACAGTAGGCAAGCTATCGACAGACACTACTGTGGTGACCCTCAGTGTGAGAGTGACATGCATCAGCCATTCCACCAGGTGCCTCCTGCACATAGCCACTGAGGTGATCAAGTTGACATGCATTGAACATGCATTACAACACATGGTTAGAGTCTGAGATGGAGACCTGTACCCAAGCATGTTCAGTTGACTGTGGTAGTATAGTGGAGGTACCCATGGCATGTGGGGCGTACATGGTGTTATCTCCAATATGTGCCAGTTCTTACACAGCTGGGCAGACATGTCAGTATCCATCAAGCTTAGGGTGCCTGTACATATCCCAGCGGGATACCTGCCATCTGCACATCTGTACATGGACTGACATTCATCAGCTTGGCAAGGAGCTATGCAGTATGATGAATGTGTTGACAGATAGATGTTTGACAACAATATGTATGCCATAACTACATGTTAGGAGCACTTGCTATCATGTGCTGTACAGACGGTAATCTACAGTTACATTCCACATGTTCGATCATTACACAGTAGGGGTTATATACTGTGACACAGCTCACACACCAGTGATACAACAGGGAGACCTCAGAGTCCAGCTATGCCTGCAGGTGTGCCTGTTGTCAGGACTACATTTAGTACTCTACTCTTGCATGTGTAGGCTCTGTCAACAGTAATACCACCATGATACACTACATGCCAGTGTGACAGCACATACCCTGGGCTACTACCACTGTATGTAACACAGTCACATGGATAACAATGCTGTACAGGCCTCATATACGTCTGTGTCCCAGACATGACATTCACACCGCTTGCTACTGTAATAACAGCACATAGGTGCATGTATTGTACATGGCATTACATACACTTATTATGGATGTCCTTACCTTGCTATGTTATCAGACTGGGTGGTGTGAACTGGTTATCAGGGATAAGCCATGCTTAGCAGGTATCAACATTGCTGCAATACAACAGCTAAGCTGATTTGTACACTGGTAAGCAAAGCCCACACTGTGTAAGCGCCTGTACATTTACCCATAGCTTAGCACCACATAGCTTCGCACAAACCCACACAAACACACTTAAAGCTGCTCAAAACTGCCTTAGCAACTCTGCATCTGACAGCCTTTGTTCTACCAAGGAGCAAAATGAGCAGCCCTTGCAGGTCTTGAACCCAGGATCCTCGACACTAAACTCACAACACTTAACCACTACGCCATGACCGCTGTAAAAACCGCTGTAGTTTTTCCACGATATCTGTCAATACACATATTGATTAGTATTGAACATTTGCTTTTACTCCCACAATTGTGTTATTAATATGACTGTTGCATCACAAATATTGTTTTAACATAATGTACACATAGCAGATACATAAGGTGAGATACATCTGGGAGAGTATACACAACCGTGAGGTTTACACATGACAGGAATATGGATATATACATATAATAGGTTGATATATGTCTACATGTACATGCACATGTATATTCATACAGATGTCTGTATACACATCTGTATAGTGCAACATATATATGACCATGTGTACATCTCTTCGTATGTACACACACACTCACACACACACACACACACACACACACACACACACACACATATATATATATATATATATATATATATATATATATATATATATATATATATATATATATATATAGATAGATAGACAGATATATATATGTATATATAGATATATGCATATATAGCTATATATGTATGCGCATCCTATTTGTACAGATATGCCTATATATGTAGATATATATGTAGATATCTATAACTATATGTGCATACATATCTATTCTGATATACCTATTACTGTCAGTATATATGTAGATATCCATAAGTATATGTGCATATGAATTTCTATCTGTATATATGTAGACATATATTGCTGTGTATATGTATATAGCTGAGTGTTTATATGTGTATATATATATATATATATATATATATATATATATATATATATATATATATATATATATATATATATATATATGTGCATATACATACCCATCTATGTATGTCAATATGTATATGTGTATATATCTATATAGATATATAGATAATTATATGTACATATATGTGGATTACATGCATATGGTCAAAAGAAACATGGCCGAATGGTACATTTGCCAAACCTAAAAGCTGAAAATGACATAACCGACCTGACAGAATGCCGAATTGTGTAAATAGGAAATGTTGAATTCGACATTCGAAATTCCCTGTTCTGCACGAGACAGAACATAGATATCCACAGCTGCACATCCATTACAGATTAACCTGGAAATTGTCTGTGTATAATGGGGTAAAAGTACTTTCCAACACGAATGCAACAGATACACCATGCCACCATATGTCCCTTTCTGACCCCATGCCATGATCCCACACATTTTTTTTTACTTTTATAGTTATGCGAACATGACAGTTCAATGCAGTAATATAGAGAAAACACTTACTGTGAATATGCAGACCACAACTCCACACTCATGCTCTGTTGCAGAATAAACAACAACTTTCCTCATGTCCCAGACACACTGTGAATTAGAAAGTGCAATGCTGGGCCAGTAAAGATATAAATCCTCACAGCATCATTTCATCTCATTTGTCTACTAGGCTTTGAAATGTACATTCCTTGATGTCCAGTCTATGTCTCCTATGTGTATTAGGCAATCCTGACATGCACCTGGCTTTAAGGTCTTCTACATGGTTTTGTTCCAGTTGGATGGCATGTAGCAGATCCAACAGGAACAACCACTGTTTCCCCTTCAGGATCCTTAACCGCCTGTGCCACCCCTTCACTGTGTTCTGTGTCCAGGGATATCCCAAGCCAGTAGTGTCATACTGGTTCCAGAATGCAACCTCAAACAGGGGTGGATGCCTCTCTGCAGTTAAGTCCCTCATGCCACATTGCCGTGGATGACTAATTAGGTAGTTCTCCTTAAAAAAGACACAGATCTGCTGTCCAAACTCTGGGAAATTCCTTTCAATATCTGTGAATGTCTCGCTCAGATAAGTAGGATTGACGAACGCAAGTGCAGGCAACTGCTTACATAATCTGGCAAAGGCTGCATCAGTTCCAAACTCCTTTATCAGGTGTACCCTCTGTATCTGCCTCCAGATTATTTGGCAGAAGTGGAATGAAAAGCCCTTATTCAGTGTCTCTGGTAATGCAGCCTGTATTGTGTTGACAGCACCCCTCTTGAAGTCTGACATAACCATCTTTGGTCCCAAACACATCCCATGTTTCCCACACAAACCTAACACCATAGCCCAGAACTGGTTGTAGCACTCTTCAGTCTTACATGGTAGGATACCATATACTAATGGGACTACCTTCTTACAGACAGACAGGTCCAGTGGACTGTGGATTGTATATATCTGCCTGCATTCCCTGGTACTGATAGGGAAAGTACCATCCACCAGTAGGAATTCAGTGGCACACAATAGCCATAGGTTATCCAGCATTGTCAGTATTACTATCTGGACACCCTACTTGCCAACTCCCCCATGTTCTATCACAAATGTTCCATTCTTCAAAGGTAGCATTTTGCTATTCAGGTCCTGCAGGGACTGCAGATCCTGGAACATGGCAACCTTGTTCCTGTGCCTAATTCTAGTCACACTCTCCTTCAGTGCTTTACTATTTGGCAGCTCATTTACCACAGCAGTGGATGTACGTGCCAGTACCTCTGATACAATTTTGCAAGGGTCTTCTACTGAATTATGAGCCATTTTTCATATCTGTTCGCAGACCTTACACACCTCGGACTGTAGTGGATCTGGGACATGGAAGTGAGCACTACTTTTACATAGAATGTGTCCATTGCTTCCACATTCTGTAATGACCCTTGCACTTGTCCCTGCTTTTACGTATGCAATACCAGTAGTGTTTCAAGCCAACACATTTTTCGTGACAGTACTGGTAACCCTCTATAAACAGTGTGTCTTTCCCCTTCTGGCTTTTAGCAGTAGTGTACATCTGTCCTAAGATACCAGAGTTATGGGCACCACTTTCTTCCTCAGCCATCTGGAAGTAAACACATGTACGTTACAGTTTTATATGGCTGTACCTGAGTTCTAGATCTGTATCATTGCTAAATTGCTTCTACATACCGTCTATGTTCGAAATACCTGCTACTTTCATGTCACTAGCCTGTTTAGATGATATGCACATTGGGACGGCTTATTGTTGGGACCAGGGAAGGATGCTCATTTATGGTAATGTGCGAATTACGTCACATTCGCTTGTGGAATGTCAAACTCCATAAAGCCAAATGTAGGCAGATGTTCGGCATGTACAGGTTCATTTATTGAATATTCAACATTTATCAAACTGTGGTCACTGCTTTTGGGTATTTTACCATCGGCATACGGACATTCGACCATATGCATGTAATCCCATATATGTCCACCATATGTCTTGAACATGGAGTGTAGCCCTCTCTCAGCCCCAATAGTCTCAACCTCTTAGTACAAGGGGATGTCAAGTATGTAGTGCATGTATATATATATATATATATATATATATATATATATATATATAGACTATTGCTGCTGTGATAGGGGTTGTCTTCACAAACATGTTGTGTGTGGGAGGTCACATCTGCTTTTAACATGTGTGCCATTGGCTACTGACAGACATCCTAAGGACATCATAGTACAGTACCACTGCTAGCACAGTAATGATCCTGTGGACTGCAGCAGAGATATGGCCAATAAATGTGAACAGTCTTACACATCCTGGTCAGTCCAGAGGTATACATAGAACCCCTTAGTGCAAGACATGGGGACTAAGCCTGACAATGTGGATGTTAACAGCCATGTAGAGGGGTATATCACATATATACTGGTATACATTTGTCCCATAGGTTATGCATTCACACACCCCTGTCTGTCCTGACACATAGTAACCACTGGTCCAGAGGTGCCATGGCAACATACTACCCACTAGTTAGTGACATACATCTGTACAGCATCACACTGCTTTGTCTGACACACATGACTGTTATGGTGGCCTGGCAGCCTGGCAGCAGTACATCTGGCAAGTATCTGGACATAAAATCACACTGGGTAAGTGCACTAAGCTGCTGTGGAGTAAGCACAACTGTTTTTTATTAAAGTCTGATGAAGCGTTCTGAGCAACGCGAAAGCGCTTACTGTTCATAGGAATAAAAGGATTTTTACTTCAATTTTGATTTGCAGTTCCTGGTTGGCTTCGATTTTTTTGGAGTATCTACCTCTTTTTGTTTGGACTACATTTAGACTACCATGACACTGGCCTACATTTCTTATGGGGGAATACACATGTACCTGCATATATAGCAGGCTCTACAGGCATGTCACAGTACAGAGCAACAGATACCTGCGTGAAAGTGCATAACCACAACCAATGTGAACACAGCCACAGCCACATATGGTAGCTAGCGTAATATTACAGTATATGGACTATCTGATCAACACCATCCTCATATGTGCCACTCACACACTAACCCTACATATACTGGGCCACTACACAGTGTGGTCCAATGCCTGTCTGTGGTATGGGACATGTGTGTGTTTGGCCCTACAAACATGTAAGCCGATAGGGTAACATACAGTGGAGCAGCATGTAACATCAGATAGAACAGGACCAAGAACAATAACAACTACCACAGCCTGTACACAGGCCAAGGTACATATTCACAATACACACACTGTCGACAATCACCATAAGTACACAGACCTCAGTACTGTAAACACAGCCACAGAATTCCCAGGTTATGTCTTCAAAGAGAACCCCTACTATACATATGTTTTGCAGTCTGATATCTTGCTAGCTTAACAGATATGATGTCAATAAATTATGGTGTACAGGACATATGCACCTCTTACTGCATGACATATGTACACAGGTTGACAGAGTTGTGGCTGGAGGCACAAACACAGGGCCAATATTGCCATGTTGCTGTAATAGCCTCATACATTTACTGTTGTAACAGGGTTTGTTGCGACATATGCTCTATGAGGGATATGAGGTCAGTAACTCTCATGTCTGTCACCATGTACTGACTGCATTCCTCACACTATGCTTCTGCAGTTCACAGATAGATGCTCTGTGGGTAACACAAGAAACAAAAGGCACCACATACTGCCCAGTCAGCAGATGACCCTACAGATGGGGTTTCCTCAGAAACATAGCACTGTCATGACAAGTATTAAAACATGTAGACCAGCCATATCCACACAGACCCTGTTAAACCAACATTACTCCAAATTCAGAATAGCATCACTTACATTCTGTAGTCATGTCAGGCAAATTCCCCTTCTGTGTTTTGGCTTGTTTCCACAGTGTATGTTGTTAGAGGCACATCCCCAATCCATCTGAGATGCTTTTTGCCAAACAACAGATCTAGGTCCTGCTCAAAGTGAATGTAAAGGCCCAAAACAAACATGATGTTCATAAATATTGGAGTGTGTTTCCATGCAATTGGCTATGGGGATGTTACCTCAGCTGTTCCACATGCAATCAGCAAGTGGAGGGCTGCAATTCGTGCAGAAGCATCAGCTGATCATGAGCATCACTTACAAAACACATGCTGCTGCCTAAGCAAAGCAAGTGTAAGTCTTCAACTCCACCAGAGAGGGAGTGAGAGAGGCAGACAGAGACAAAGATAAGCCAGGGAGGGGGTGAGAGGGTAAAACCTAAGAATGTTTGTGTCACACACCTACCATTACAGGGTATCAAACCCCTGACTATGTATTGCTATCACATGTCTATGTAGTTATTTGATGTAACACAAGCATCAACACAGCCACACTCTCTCAGGGACCCACACACATTGACACACTTGGTAGGGTCAGGAATATGCCTCCTCACTAATTTGCCACAATACAGTACTGTGCAAGTATCACATGCAACACAGGGGTTATCCAGAGGTTATATGGGCAAAGGGTATGTGGAGGTATCTGACATCAGACAGCATGCTTTAGTATGCCAGTGGGGGTTGTGGTGAGTGTGAATGTGGTCAAAAGCATCATACACCACACATACACAGATGCAGAGTGCCAGTACTGACATGCATGGGTGCATTGCTTCATGGGTGTGTAGTGGTTAACTGTGCTAGATGATTATACAAGGCTAGATAATGGGTATATCTTGGCATCAGTCCACATGACAATGGTCTGCAGTGTGGCTCAGGGGTGTAGGTTTTGGATTGGCCCATGCAGGTGGGTATTGCATTCACGATCCAGTCACCTGGGTAACTATTGTGTGTGGCCATTGCTGTGCATTTCTCGTCATGTATGTGTTCTTTAGTCCATGACATGGACTGTGACTGAGATGTGCACACGTCCCACCTGCATGTACAGTGACATGTGGAACTGTACCTCGGGTGTCTGGCCCATGTTGTGTACACAGATTGTTTTCATCAGATGTGCCAGTCCTGGCCTCATGTGGCGGGAACAGGTAATAGACAGCAGTTGACCCTGCACCTACATTGATAACATGATACAGGTATTCCCTGGTGTCAGTGGCATCTGTCCATGCAGGGCTTGTGTTTAAGGCATGGTACGTCCTTTGTGGGTCACGTGTGATGACACAACAGGTTTTGCAGATGTCCAGTGGGGAACATAGTGAAGGTGCACTGCCTGCATGTACATGCCTATTGTACTGATGGACATGGTGCCATTCCCTCTGTAGTCCACTGCAATAACACCATGGTTACTATCTGTAGTCAATATGCAGGGTACTACTAACATAGCGATTGTTGCCTAGGCAAGTGTGTTTGTGTATGAGACATGGGTTGAGAGTGTTTTCTGGGTAATACAAGGGTTGCTAAATTTGTTTGCCAGGCCTTGATGTCACATGTAAGAGTATGGATTGGCACCCCAGCCTTTCGGCTATTTCACATCTGTTATTTCTGTAAGATGGACATTGCCACATATAATAGGGCCACCATATAAGAAATTTACAAAAGCCACTCTACAATGTATCCAGTTGTTACACACTCACAGTCACCTCCACACATGATACAAATGACAAACACAGACACTCACAGACACCCCTGCCATGTCTGTCACTAAAACTCCTATCTAACTAGTTTATTACACTACAGCACTACACAATTATAGGACACACCATGGAGATTACTGGAGTACTCCTTCCCCAAAGGTGTATTTCACAGTGAATGACATCAGCAGCCTTGCCAAAGTAGGACGTTTGATCTGTTGTGAGTGTGACTAGCCTAAAATGAATTGCTCCCTACACAAACAAAAGAACACACACACAAACATCCACACTTACCATTTGTAGGAATAGAACCCCTACCAGAGTACTATATCACCATACAGCATTACACTTTTATAGGACACACCACGGAGATTACTGGGCTGCACCTTTCCCAAAGGTGTATTTCACAGTGAATGACATCAGCAGTCATGCCAAAGTAGGGCATTTTAATAGTAGTGCATGTGACTAGCCTAAAAAGCATTGCTCCCTATGCAGACAGAGACACACAAACACTCGCAGTTGCCATATCTGGGATTAGAACTCCTACCTAACTAGTTTATCACACTACAGCAATATGCAGTTATAGGACACGCCACTGAGATTACTGGGATACACTTTTCCCAAAGGTGTGTTTCACAGTGAAATCCATCAGCAGCATTGCCAAAGTAGGGCATTTGAATTGTATTGAGTGTGACTACCATAAAAATGATTGCTCCTTACACAGACACAAACACACACACACACACACACACACACACACACACACACACACACACACACACACACACACACACAAACACAGTTGCTATGACTGGGATTAGAATTCCTACCTAACTAGTTTATCACACTACAGCATTATATATGCTATAGGACATGCTACAGAGATGACTGAGTGTGACTACCATAAAAATTATTGCTCCTTACACACACACACACACACACACACACACACACACACACACACTTGCCATGTCCGGGATTAGAACTACTACCTAATTAGTTTTACACACTACAGTATTACATAGTTTTAGGATGTGCCACAGAGATTACTGGGCTACTCCATTCCCAAAGGTGTATTTCAAACTGGATGACATCATCAGGCTTGTCATAGTAGGGCTATGGGGAGGGCAGTGTGCATGCATGGGCCATACCCATTCATCCTTGAGGTTGACACAGCATATGCGGGCACATGCAGGGGTATATTCCGCAGGTACATGTATATAGCTGCTAGATGACTACTGCCTTCTACAGTCATGTTGCACAGCTAGCACTTGCACCACAAAGTCTGCAATGCTGATGGATATGAGTGGCTAATTTCTGCAGTGAGTGACATTTACACATCATGTGGTCGTAGCCATTTGGCTGTGTGCTGGGTGGGACAGGCCTCATGATGGATGGCTCTTTGTCACAGTCACTCTCTTCCACACATCTATGTATGTCTACTTTTGTCATATTATAGTGTGTTGTCCTTGGATATATGTCTGTATTCCTATCCAATGTGTGTGCAAAGCATGACTGGTGCATACTGAGGGGTGTATGCACTAACATCTGCAATTGTCAGATATGTATGGTCCACTGTTGTTTGCAGACATGGGCTTCATTTGTTTAGGTGTGTGAGCATGCCCAGTATGCCCTTCTGTATTGAATGTGTGGCTCAATTCCAGGTAGTTTGTACTCCAGTGCAGACCTTTGTGTTGCATACCTACAGGCAGCAAACGGTTTCTTCAGGGTATCTGTAGATCATTTGGCAATATGCTGACAAACTGTGCACGGGTTAATGTGCACTATAAGTGATTGTGTCTGTGCTGCTTCTGCTACATGGTACTGGTGTTAGCAGAGATATTCAGACATATGTGCTGTTATACACTGTGATGTTTTATGTCCTTAAGTACTGTCAGGTGGACATTCTTGCTCACAGTGATGTCCTGGGGGACAAGGGTGACTGCAGCTTTGTCCAGTATTGTGGGCAGATGCCTACATATTCATGGTAAGTTATGGCATTCTGGAGGGGGAGCTGCAGATACTTGCTGCTGGGTGTGTGTATCTGGTTCAGCACCTTAGTACAGTGCTAGCAGAGGTTCCTGTACTTGTACATCCATCGATATGACAGTATGGTCTTATCTTGCTGTGGCAATACCTCACAGCTGTACAGATTCACACAGGTTACCCAGAGGCAGGGACCATGAGTCAGGACATTACCCCTATTGCGGTGTATGGGCAGATTTGTAGCCACCCATTTATATGTTTGCAGCCAGGGATAGTGTGTGTACACAGCTGTGTGTCAGACCTTGCACGTTTCATGCTGCCAATGGTCCCACCCCCCTCTATTATTCTATCCTCTTCCATACATTATGCATACATTCTCTGATACTTTCCCTAAGGTTATCACCTCATCACAGCTGTGTTTTGCTGTTGGTCCACAGTTCATGCAGTGAGACATGGTGGACATGTTACTGTGGTTTGTCCACACGGCCTTGAATATGGCTTATGTGGCGTGTGTTATATTGTTATTTGGGTGTCCATGACATAACATGCATTGGCAATACGTGTGAGACACAGGCCTTTGGCAGAGGCTGGTAGGCCATTTGGTGGTGATGTGGGCCAGCTGTGGCATGCCGTTGCATTCTGTCAGCCCTACAGTCTCAGACCACCATACAGTATATTCCTCTGAGGTTACAGTGACAGGGTAGGTGTGCTAGGTGTTCATGCCAATACTTTCTATCAGTCCTGATCAGGTGGTGTGGATGCTGGCAGGGTGTTATCTATAGCTAGGGACACACCTGCATAGGACACCTGCATTGCATGCTGTATTCTTTCGCTATTGCCATATACAGGTGGGGTCATATTGTACCCATTCCCAACAGCAGGGATATGACCAGAAAGGTACCTGTGTGTGGTGTTTGGTTGAGCTGGGTGCATGTGTGCTTGTGTGCTATGGACACTACTTGCATCTGATGCACATATATGCATGGGGCATTCCAGTAATGCTGGCATGTGCAGGTACATCAGCTGTTTCCCAATACATCAGTCCTACAACCTTTGTGATCTCCAAGTGTTGGTCCAGATGACACCGGTATTCCTTACTACAGGCCCAGATAATGTGATGCATACCTGCATGTACAGTTCCATGGGTGTGTCCATTTCATAGCTACACATTATATTCTGTATGTCTGGGGTACTTTCCCCTGTGTACTGCTTGTATATCTAGCCCAACAGCCATGCCATGTCAATCTTTCAGATGGTGACACATATTACCACCATGCATTTACAATGTCTTACTGCTAGCATGTGTTATAGTGGTGGGAATTGTCTTTGGGATTGCAGTTGTGAGGACTTGGCTCTGTCATCAGCAGTAGTGGGAAATGGCCACCAGGTCATACCTCAACATGCATACATACTGACCACTCTCACACAATATGAAACACACACCAACCTAATACACACACATACCTGCATATTGTGCAAATACTACAATCTATCCTGCTACCTTGGCCACCTCTGGGCATCTGTGCTCCACTGGTATTAAACCTGCACATACATGCTACTACATTTCTACATAGGATTGGGGGGAACACCTGATTGTTACTACATTTCTAAATAGGATGGGGGCACATCTGACTGTCACTATCTGTCAAGGTATGGTTGGGGGCACATCTGGCTGTTACTACATGTCTACATAGGATTAGGGGGCAGAGCTGACTGTTACTACATTTCTACATAGAACTGGGTGGGGGGAACACCTGACTGTTAATACTGTCTACATAGGATATGACGGGGGCAGACCTGACTGTTTCTACATTGCTACACAGGATTGGGGGGCACACCTGACTTTTACTACATGTCTACATATAATTGGGGGGCACACCTGACTGTTATTACATGCCTATATAGGCTGTGGGGGGCACACCTGACTATTTCTACATTGCTACACAGGATTGGGGGGCACACCTGACACTACTACACATTTGATATGGCTGTATAGGTATGTCAGGTACTCCATTTCATTCTATTTTTTAACCTATCATGCTGACTAGAGGTATGTCAGTGTACTACAGGTCTTACATTTGATTGATCTACATATTAGTTTCTGACTTCGTACCCTTCAGAACTAACATCCCACTGCCTCACCTGATGTAGTATGTCTGTGTAGGCCTGGGGGGAGGTTACCCATAGGCAACATTCAGTGGCCTTAGCACAGCCTTTGATTGTGATTGTCTACACCTGTCCTGCTGGCTGTGACTGTTGTTGGGTATGTGAACCTCCCTGACTAGCATGTGTGTGTCATACTGACACATATGTGGTCAAGCAGATTTCTTGCAGTTTGTTTTGTCACCATGTGTACTGGCTACTATGGTGACACCCGTATTTGTTACAGATCTCATGCTGCCACTATAAGTGTCTACTATCTGCTGGCATCCCATTCAGCCACCTGATTCCCTTGCATGCTCACATCCATACCATAGATACAAGTAACAACCCATACTACTCCAATCAGCAATTGGTAAGGCGAGTGACTTATCTTGTGGGTGTGCCAGTATTGAGGATGGTGCTGGGGGCTGCCTATGTTGGATGCATATAGTACACTCCCTATACATGGTTGACCAAAGGCAGTGTCATATTTGGCATCCCTTTTACTGTGTGTGTGAGTCAGAGAGAGGTGTCATTCCCTGGGTCCCTACTGTGTTAGGGTATGTGCTATGCGTTGCCTCTTTGTCAAGGCCATGGCATACTGGGTACGCCTCCATCTGCCTACTGGGGCAGGCTCAGGATATTCCTCCTCTGAGTTACTCTGTTGTGTAGGCCTTGCCATTGGTGGGGGGCTGTGCTTCCCTGCCCCATGCTGTTCCTTCTGCAGCTGTTTCCACAGGATCATATTGTGTAGCATGGCACATATGATATCAATTTGGGTACATGTAGCTGGTGAGCACTGCAAGGCTCCACCGGATGTGTCCAGGCACCAGAATCATGACTTCAGCATCCCAAATATATGCCCTATTATGATTCTGGTCTGTGCATGTGCTCATTATGGCATTCTTGTTCGGGTGTGTGTGCATTTCTGATGGGAGTCATCAGCTATGGCTACAGTGTGTAACCAGCATCCCCCACTAGGTGACCGTAAGGGATATCCCCATTGGCAAATCTCTGGTACAGCTGCGTCAGATGCCAGGTGTGGGAATCTTGACAGCTTCCTGGGCAGCCAGCACACATTCATCATAATGTCTTGGGCATCACACATGACCTGGCAGTTAATGGAGGGGTAGCCCTTGTGGTTGATGTAGACCCTACTCCGCTGTGGTGCTTTGATGCATATGTGCATGCAGTCTATAGCACCCACCACCTCAGGGTATTCTGCTATTTGGTGGAAGAGATGCATATTGCTGGCCAACAACTCACAGGTGTTGAGGAAATATATATGCTCACCGGCATGTGCTGACATGGCATCCAGGAACTGGTGGAATACTCTGGATGTTAATTCCTGTGAGATCCCATGATATCCCCAGTGGTACATGTGGCTATTATTCTTAGGCCTGCACATACATTGGTATCCACTAGGATTGTTTCCCCTCTGTTAGTTCTGTGTGTCAGGCATGGCTGGCACAGCTCAACAATTTGCTGTAGGAGGTCCCTGTCCACCCTATAGCACTCCACTATCTCTAGCTCATGTAGCCCCTGGTAGGTTACCATGGGTCTGTATACCCTTCTCCATTTCCTCACTGTGGGTTGGTCAACAGCATTCTAATCCTCACCACCTTCAGCCTCTTCCATAAGTTGATGTCTGATAGCTACTGCAACCCTTATCATTCTGTTGTTTTTATTTGTCAAAAGTTTCCTGCTTGTATACACCGGTGGTGTAGAGTATGGGAAAAACCAGAGGAAAAGGTGTTTGCTTAGTTTATAGTAGTGTTATGGGCTGGGCTGGTCTGCTGCCTGTGTAATTGGCTGATTCAGATACATTTCACTTGCTAGCTATGCTAGCTCTCCTAGATTACCTTCTTACTGCAGTTTAACCTTCCCATTGCCTTCCTGTTTAAGCCCAGGGGCACGCTGTGCAAACACAGCGCTCAGATGTGCACAAAGCTGCTATTTCCTGTTTTTTTTTTTTCTTTAAAACACGGTGCATGGCATGCACACCTGCTTAGGCAATGTAAAGAGTGGTAAGCAGCCTCAGACACACCCCCTTGCTTAGCTCTGCTAAGCTAAAGGCAAACCTGAGCCACAGGGCTCCAATCCACTTACAGTATGCCTGTCACCCCCTCATGATGTCAGCTAACTCCTAGGCTTGCACCAAGCCATTCCTACTCTTACACTGTTGGGTGCTGACTAGCATGCAGAGGAAATCTGGAATTCAGTATCATTCCCCTCATTTGCATAGGATTGCCTGCTGATACATAGTTACATGTCCCACACTGAGTCTCCCCCCTTAGCAACCACTATTCACTGGCCATGTTGTCTTCTTCCTGCCATTGAGTATAATGGCAAAATAGTGATTTTGATTAGAATGCTTATTTTAGTTTTTTTTCCCCCTTATTTTCCACCCGATCCCATTTGCACGCTGCTGCCCTACGCTTAAACAGCTGAGATCAGCTAAAAAAAAAAAAAACGTTGATTTTTTTCTTTTTGCAACTGTTTTCCATGCCATTGGCCTTATAGCTGGCCATTGGCATGCTTTCTACATAATATCTACCCTTTATTTGGAGCTATCATGGCTCCGTTTTGTAGTTTGCAGAAATGTACTCCGTTACTGGCAGAGTACATTTCTACTGATTACACTAGACCTGCACGACCAGTTTCCAGCTTCCTGGATCACAAATTCACCTCATTTGCATGGATTTCTCCTGCAAATGGGGTAATTTGCATACAGGGGCTGAGTCTGTGCAAGACTAGTCCAGGAGCGCTCATGCACATCACTACAGGTTACTCCTGGATCACACGGCCGACATATTGCCTGCTGGAGCTCCTGTACTAGTCCTGCATGCTGTGCAGGGCTTGCTGAATCCAGGAGTATATCTTGTATCTCTGAGTCAAACACCTTAATCATTACACTAACCCCCAATCATTAGCTGTATATATTCTTTTTCATCCATTTCCTTTCTTCTATTGTTTTGCACTTATCTCTTTAATGTTTCTTTTTCTGTCATTTACCCTTTTACCAATATAATTATTTTATTTTATTTTATTGTACTGTCTCCCAAGTTATGTTTTCTTCATTACTTATTGCAGAACTGTCTTCTATGTTCTCTTTATTTTTTTTCTCATCTAGTTTTTCTTTTATTTGTATTACTTCTGAACTTTCTTCTAGTTTTCATTTCTTCTCTTTCTTTTTTACTCCTATTTTCATTTTTGCAAAACATCCATAAATGTCAAATTTTGTTTCATTCATACCATCTCAATTAACATTTTTTGCATCATGTCCTATTTCCCCACAAATATAACATTGACATCTTATTTCATCACAATTTCTTACTGAATATCTTCCTTTTCCACAAAAAAAAAAAAAAAAAAAAAAAAACATTTTGGGTTGTCACCTTTGTTTTACGACACCCCTGTTCATCTCCACATTTATCATGCTTGATATAAATATAACTTTTTCTCTTTCTATTTTTAACACAATATTACAATCCCAGCCAACACTCCATAAACCTCTTTTGTCATAAATGTTTGGAATGTCCAACTTTTCTTTACATAATGTTTTTTCAAAGTCAACTTTCTACCTCTGTTTGAAAATTTTCATATTAAGATTCTATGGGTTACAGTCTTTCTTTTTCATATTCTCCATGAACATTTTCCATTATAAAAACTCACTCAAATATAAAGTCACTAAATGTCTCTTTGTTAATAACATTAAATGTTTGTACCTTGAGTCTTACTACATAATCACCAAGAAAATTTTCCATTTAAAAACACAGTCAACTATAATGTCAGAAAATATCTTTGTTAATAAAATTAAATGCTCATGTCTTGAATCCTTACTACATACCTTAGTATTTTCATTTTCTTTTGGCTTCTTTTACTTTCTCTGAATATGTTTTCTTTTCTGTCACATAACTATTCTTCACAATTGCCTCCACATCCTCCTTTTGTATTTCCTCCATAATATCCCCCAGGAAATATCTCCTTCATTTGATGTCTCACTCTTCACCACCATTTCTTTAAGTAAATCATCCTGAAACCCTCTCAAGTAGAGGGCTGCAATTATACATCCATCATTTGTTGACTCATCTTCATGAAACAGATTTCTTTACAACCTTTACTCATAGTCCTACACACATTCCCCAGTCTCGATATTTGCTGTCTACTCTATTTGTTTCATCAGTCCATCATCTCCTTCTGTCTCTCCATCTCTTTCTCTCTGTTTCTCTGGGCAATCTCTGTGACTGGAACAAACAAGGATGCTCCTCCAAAATAGGTCCCACTCATAACAGTGAAGAGTAGGGGTCTTTTATTTTCAATACTTATTTACAATATATACATTTTTCCCTATTTACAATATATAGAATTTGTCTCATTCACAATATGTGTACATTATATACAATTTAAAGATTTTTTAAAAACAGACACGTGAAATATTACACTCCTTTTTTACAAAAATAATTTCTCCATTTTCATTACTGGACCCACACTCCATTTTCCACAGCCAAAATCTTATTTAATTCCATCTTTCATTGAACAAAATTTCCTTCACTTCTAGATTCCACAATGTTGAAAGTGTAGAAAATATCTTGGGTTGTCCCCATAATATCCTTACTGAGTCATATCCATATTTAGACTATTTACATCCTTATAATTTCCTAAATATTTCATATCTATGGCCTTATTCTATATTGGTTTAACTCTTTTACAACTGAAGAAAACATATTCACTAGTTTCAAATTGATTACAATATATGCAGATTATGTTCCTTTTGCTTTTATATGGCATATGTGCTTTTACTGGTAATGTCGGTATAATTAACCTCCAAAGAAAATCTTGATATTCCTGCATATTTTTATATCAATTGATTCTTGCCTTAATTGCAACCCTCTTTTCTTTACATTCATCTTTTCAAGGATAAATGTAAAAGAACTTTCCTTAATATTATAACCATAACTTCCTATTTTTTTTTCAATTTACTTTCCAAAGCAAAATTTTGCCTTGATAATTATTTATTTCATCATTTACATATAATCTTCTTCTCTTAGAACTAAACATATTTATCTATTCATTAATATATTTATTTTAAAATTCTCACCAACAGTGACTTGTCATTATCATTCAGACTTCATACGTTAAACAAATTTAAAAAAATCTGCATGCACTCTAAGATTAAACAATCTTATACCACCTTCTTCATTTTCACACATTGAATCCCAAATAAATGTAAACATAATACTATAAAATACTTTTTCAAAAGCCAATGCAATACTTAAGACACTTGCTAAGTAAGCAATTCTAGCAAGCAAAACTGAATTAAGTATATATATTTTTAAAAGATTATCTAAAAGTCCTCCGAGACATACACATTTTCATGACTTTTAATTTTTCTTCTCCATAGCTCTTGTACCTTCTGTATTCCCAAATATCAAACCAAGTAGCTGTATGCCTTTCCTATTAAAATTAATACCTCATAGAATGCCATCATAACCTATATCTATACTTTTATCTTTATTAGTAGAAAAATATTTCTTATATAATTTCATGTAAATAACTAATTACATTAACCATAACTTTCTGTTCTCTTGTAATAAGAATATCACCTGCATTTCACACCATAAGCTGAATATTTATACCTTCATTGGTGATACATTTCATACCTCTCATCGCCATATTAACCTGAGTCAAAATAACATTTACTACCAATGCAAAAATAGTACTGCTCAAAAGGCAACCTTGCCTTATTCCCTTTTCAAGCAGAATTTCTTATTTAGCCACCTATTTATTAGTACCAAAACTATATTCAGCATATAAGCAATAACACAAACCATTTTTATCTCATTACTTGTATTATAGGGTCTATATTAGATCAGCAAACGCTAAAACAAGCAAATGCTGATTGATCGACCTTATTTTAGCGAAAGTGAAAAATATAGAAGCAGCAGAAACCCGAATTTTTCCCTAGGGAAAGAATTTGGTTGTCCGTTTCTGTTGCTTTGGTATTTTCAGTGCTGTGGTGGAAAGTTACGGGTTGGATTCAGGTAAGTGTGCGATTCTGTGGATGCGAGTGTTAGGGTGGTTTAGGTGAGTTAGGGTTAGGGCTCAGGTTAGGTATGTGTGCGATTGTGTGGACATGAGGGTTAGGGTAGATTTAGGTGAGTTAGGGTTAGGGAGCGGGTGAGGTGAGTGTGCGATAGTGACGGACCTTAGGGTTAGGGTTTGGGTTAAGGTAAGTGGATAGTTAGTGGTGTGTGCATAGTTTAGTGTAGGGTTAGGTGTTAGATTTTAGGTGTATGTGTGTGGATTTCTGTTTGTTTGGTGTGCTTGTGGTGTGTGCATGTGTTTTGGATCAGCATTTTTTTTCTCTAGGAAAAAAATCACTGCTCTGACAGTTCAAGATTGTAAGCTTTCACTTACATAAGGTCGATTAATCAGCGTTCGCTTTTTTAAGCGTTTGCTGATATAATATAGACCCATATTATAGGTGTCAAATATTTTCCATAGGATGTTATGCTGAATTGAATCAAAAGCTTTGCTTAAATTACCCACCTTTTTTCTAACCTCATTATATAAAATATCATCCACTATTTCTCTAATCAGTAACAATAAATTAATACATCCTGTACATTTATACACACAGTCTTACTGATCCTATTTCCCATTCTTTTTTAAATACTTTTCATAAATATTGTCATTCAATACTGTAGGGCTCCAATTCAGTATTTCCCACTTGTCTCCTTTTTCCATCTAAATTTTTATTATAATACTACTACAAGGATCCTTATATTGAAAGCCCTTTGTTAACCATTCATTTAATACAGCAAATAGCAAATTTACTTTTTTCTAAAATATTTTCCATTCCTTCCATTTTAATCATTTTTTTAAATCCTACTGTCTTTCTCTGAAAAATTACTTTCCAGTCCTCAGTACCTTGTACATTCTTTCTTCTAAAATTTTCCTTAACAAATCCTTCCACTATGTCTATAATCGTCTCTTCTGCAGTATGAATTATGCCCCACATATCATTTTCCTTAATAAGTTTACTCAAATTAGGTGCATTTTTTCTTTCTTTCCTTGTAATAATATCTTTGTTTATTATTTCTCCCTTTCTTCATTATTGTCTACATTATCACAAATATCCTTACTTAATTGGTCATAACATATTCTTACCTTTCTTTTTTATTTTTTTCTGGCTTATATAACACATTTTATATATTTTTAAACAATAACCACCATTCAGACCAGTGTTTATAAAAACACCTCATTGTATATGATCCTTCCATAAATTTAATACATCAATCTTCCCTTCTTTATTGCATTTAGCATCATTAATCTTTTTTATTCCCTTTCTATTTTTATATAGTTGGAATTATTTTCTAATATAATCCATATATCACTGTGATCTGAAAATCCTGTCTCTAATGCCCTTTCATCCATAATTTTCAACACTGCTGAGATTAGAAAATAATATATTTCTGTTATGTGTTCACCAGTCCTATAAGTCTAAGTACTCATATTCTGAATACTTAAATTTCAACACATTACAATATCTAACTTCACTTTAATCTCATATGGTTTATTCTTATTTTGCCTTATATTACAATTAAAATCTTCTGCAAGAATTAAATCTTTGTTTATCCCTACATACTGAATTATATCTATAAACATCTCATGTATCTCTTTCTTTGTTACAAATGCATAAATTGCTATAATTCTAAAAAAAAAAAAAAAAAGAGTTCTCGATCTTATATCAAGAATAGCAGCACAACCTATAGTAACAAAAGTAACATCTAAAACTTTTATTGTTTTCTTATATAAAATAATTATTCCTGAACATATATCTCTTCCCAAATTAAAAATTAATTTTCTCCACCACATTTCCAATTGTTGTCTTTCTTCTTTTGATAAAAAACTAATATCTACAAATATAATAATATCACTGTCCTGTCTCTTACACCATTCAAGTGTACTTAACCTCCTTACAACATTCTTTAAATTATTAACATTTAATGCAATTACTTTGCACACAATGTTAACATTTTTCTATTACATTTAATCTTTACCTTTCTTTTTTCTATGTCTTTCTAGTTTTTCTTTTTCTATCTTGAAATCTTTTACCAATAAAATTTCTTTTTGTTTAACTAAATTCCATTTTATATCTTCACTATCCATCCACTTCAATTCTTCAGCCTCTCTTTTCTTCTTCACCTGGTCTTTTCTTAAGAAAGAAACTCTCATTACTGATTTTTTGTAATTTTTTATTTTCCAAATCAGTTACTTTTCCACATTCTATTCACACAATCTTTATCATTTCTTCAATTCTCTTCTCTCAGTATATTGGGTTTACTGAGTTAATATTTCTACCATCTCTTGCTCTTCTACCTTGTTAACTTTATATTCGTAATGCATCCCCAGGTGTCCCCTTTCTTACATTTATAACACTGGATTTCACAATTTCTTATATGATGTCCTATCCCTCCACAACCAAAACATTTCCTTTTTTTTTACAATTACTTATCAAAAGTTTTGCTTTCCCACACAGAAAACATGTCTTTGGCTGACCCCAGTATTTTACCATTCCTTTGTCCCCTTCCACATTTATAACACTTGGAATATGTGCAATGCTCTCATTTTCAAATTTTAAAATAACATTGCATTCCCATGTACCCATCTATAAATCCCTGTTATCATACTCTTTTACAATATCTATTACATGTTTACATAAATTTAATAAATACTTTTTGAAGTCTCAACCTTAATTCTGAATTGCATATTTTTTAGTTTGTCAAAATATTTGATAGTTCCCAGGGACATAGTCTCTTTCATATTCTCTTGAAAAATTCTCCATAGCTTTGCCAGTCTCAAAAATAATGTCACATAATGTCTCTTTATTTATATGAATAAACATCCTTACCTCATATGCTTTAACTCTAAATACATTATTATTTCATCTCATATCTTGTATCTGTCCATTCCTTCTTCTTTCTTTTAGATCCATACCTTAAATTACTACTTTCTTGGCATGTTTATAGCTTTCTTTCCTTCTCCCTCTTTCTTTACTGTAAATTTCAACATCTCTGCATGCAACTTGATGCTCTTGACCTGTATGATTTCCTCACCCTGTATCTTCTCCATTGAATCACCCTATGATACATCATTGCCACTTGCCAGTTCACTGGAATTTGCCATTATCCTGCAACCCTCCCAGTTGGAGGGTTGTAACAACACAACTCTCTGTTGTCTCTTCATCTCTGAAGAGATTTTTTTGAAGCACCTCTTCATAGTCCAATTTCAATATCTCCTCTCCATCTTTCTTGCCTTGAGAAAGCTTGGATGCTTTCTGAACTTTTTTACATGACGGTACACCTTTCAACAAAGACTCAGTTGCCTTTGCTTTAACACCCTCTTCCTCCATTTCTGAACACTTATAACATCAGACATACTTTCTTCCATTAAACACTCTTTTATTTTTTCTATTATTCCATCATCATTTACTTCCTGGTTTATCCGAGTCACCTCCATCCTCAGAATGGAATTCAGAAGTGCTACCGCAAATTAGCATACCCATGTGTGAACAGATTAGGGGAAGCTCCCTGATGCCTTGGCTAAATTGCTTTTAGTTGTATAAATACCACTTTGGGTCTCCCCTGAAAAGAGGCTACTACCACAGTGAGACTAAACTGGTCAACAAAAGGAAAATAAAAATAAAAAAAGCATTTCCTTTATTATTATTTGTATTCATCACAAACATATCACAGAATATGGAAATGAACTATATCCTCTCAAGCAAAGTATTCACTCACTTATGGGAAACTTTAAATCAGTTATTTTTTATGTCACTTACCTTCCCATCAGATCAAAGCAGTTTAATTCGCTCAGCATAATTCACACTGTACTGCCACTAGTACATGGTAAAACAATCAATTCCTTTAACAGTGTTAAAAAGGCTTGACTATCTTGTACTCATGTAAATACTAGCTTCTCATCTTGGCCTCTACTTCTAGTTCACACCCCACCATTATAGCTGTCAGATTGACACTCAAGTACTACCCCTACATTTTGGCAAAAGAGCAGCAGGTGAAGGGGCACCAAGAGAAAATAGGTTTTACTGAACTAACTTTCTCAATACAGTACATCAAAGACAAAAACTGACAATTAGCTAATTAAAATATTCATGGTTAAGTAAAATTACTGTGATGGGAAGAACTAACAAATTTAGATCAACCATGAGGTTGTCTTCAACGTGTATAGACTAAACAGAATGATATTCCTGAATATAAGTATGAGGTTACGTTACTCACTTTGATGACTGTTCTGCTTTAGTGTATCATTCAGGTGCAAAATCCAAATGACAAATGTCTACAGGCAAATTATTGAAACACAAAATGGGTATTTAAAATCTAACAATCCATAATAATAGGGAACATTTTTTTTTATTACCAAAGTACCAAAATACTGACACAGTATGCAACTGAGATTAAGCTAAGTGCACTAAACTTTGAATTTTGTTATCTTTTGGATGATAAGATAAAAAATAAATTGCAGTATCTGTAGGTAGACTGAAACTTTTTTATTAACAAAACAATGACATCAGCTAGTGCTTTCATCTCCTTTTACTCTCAGAGACTTCTTCTGAGAGTAAAAGGAGATGAAAGCGCTAACTGAATTCATTGTTTTGTTAATAAAAAGTGTTGGTGTACCTACAGATACTGCAATTTATTTTTTATCTTGTTTTCTGACAGTTATTTGCTTTTGCTTTGCTGCTTTTTAATAATCATTTGGATGATGTCATTAAGATATAGGTTCATTAGTGGTGTCAGTGTGCAGTCTTGATAAAAAAATTGTAATGGGACTCTAGTGTTTCCAAAAGTATTAAAAATCCCATTGACTATGGAAATGGCAGACACTGATATACCACAACAAAGGGATCAAAGGTCAATCGTGATCCAATTCATAATTTCAAATTTCTGAAAGATAAGTAGAAAGGTAAAATATTTGTTACAATTATAAAATAATAATAATAATAATAATAATAAACACCCATAATAAACACTTGCATAGTATAGAAATAAGGGTATCTGGTACTGGAAGATCAATCACTTGTATGGTTGCAGCTTTGTTATTATGTTTGCAAGGACAGGATAGGGTGGTTGTGGCATTGCTCTTGTCTGTAAGAAATATACCTTTGGGATGTACACTTGCATAACTTCAGTTGGTTTTGCTTATGTGTATTATGCTAAACAATGAATTCATTATTTATTGGACTTTATTTGCCAGGCAGATGTAATTTGGTTAATATGTCAGTGGTTCTACTTCCCTAAACCCTGTATTTAATTCAGAGTATACTACATGTTTCACAGAATTGTGTACTTGTGCTATGTTCTGAATCTTCACTTGCATGCCACCAGTGTACCTTAATTACTCCATACACATAGATGTACATATTTCAAATCCATTGTTATGGATCCTTTCCTAAATCAGAGTAACCCCTGATAAATGATTTGGATTGTTACATATCCCAGCGTACATGAATATCATATTTATGAATATACATCAACATGTATTCTGGTTGCATTTAGAGACTTCAGCCTTAACTGTTTTCAATTTCTCAATCATGCAGATGCGCAGTCCAGGGCAGAGTTTTATGGTATGTCACTATGCACAGACATACAGCATGTAGGAAGGGTTATAGGCAGCATTAATAATATGAGTAGGGTGAGGAGTAATCATCGTGATTCATTTCTAATGCAGAACAAGTCATGGATTGATTTTGCTTAATTAAATGTATCTGGTTTGAACTTATATTTTCTACTTCCAGATCAATCCTCATTAAAGCAAACCTTGGGTTTGAGGTTAAGAAGGTTGACATATTTGGGGTTCACTGTGAGTAGCAGATGAATCAGAATGAGTAGAGTTATTTCTTTATATGTACCACATAGTCAGATTATTCCTTTAAAAGAATTTGCTACCACTGCAAATATTGAATAGTCATGATAACAGTATATCCAAAATGTACTGATACCAGGTCCAGAGTCTAAATACATTGTGAATATTACTAAAATCTGTGCAAATATAAACAAGCCTGTGTTCTGCCTTAAGGACTGATACTGAATTAGTTTCTACAATGCAACTACCTTAGTCATATGGGAGATATTTGAACATTTGAATTAAACATGAAGAAAAACATATGCTTATATACAAAGGGATATTCAGCGTCAGCTTTTCGCTAATATGACATATTGAGTGCCATTACTTTCCTGATCCATTTCGTCTGTTAAGACAAGACAGAATTTAATTAAGAGATGAGATTCTTGAAACATTTTCTATGTATCCTTCCATTAAGTGTACACACAAAATGAAGTAGAACTCTTTCATACATGTGATGTGATGTCTGTTATTTCTCTTCAAAAAAATTCTTGTTAAAAGGGGACACACAAGGGCCAAGCCATCTGTTTGGAGACCCCCCCCTGCATAACTCAGAATAACATATACATGTCTTGTTCAAGTCACTGTGCTCCCATTTCTCCAGAATCATTCCGTTTCTCATTGCAGCACAGTTGTAGCTCATTATGTATTCCATCTAGGATGCTGTTAAATTTATTCAATTATGTTTAATGTATCCCAGTCCTATTAAGATATCTTCATGCCCTGTGCATTTGTGACATGTTAGATTTGCATAATTTTTAACAATGCTGTCAGTATTATCAAAAGAAATAAGACTGTGCACATTAATTATGTAGTGGGCAAAGTTTAACTAAGCATTCTTTCAGAAGATAACTAGCTCTTCTTTTGAAGATGTAATTTAGTGCAATAGCTTAAATATGATAAACAGCTATCATGGACAAATAGTATCTATTTAAAATTACAAATCTTCAACATGAATGATGCAACTGAAGACATAAGCAATAAGTATATAAACAGTGACACAGTGCATGACATTAAATGAGAAAACTGCAGAAAGGCTAGAATGACATGAGGCAGGAAGATAATGACATAGTGAGAAAACCGTGTAAGTGAGAATAATATTAAAATGACTATATAAAACAAATGAGAAATGCTAGGACATTAGAAATAACTAGTGTGCAAAGCTAAAAAGGCACAGAAAAGGGTGAGAACATAATTAGTACTGAGCATGATGTTAACAGAATCAGATCTGCAGATGAGAGTGAATATTTAAGAAGAATTGAGTTGTAAAGATCAAATAGATGTTATAAAAACGTCTCTCTGACCGGGGCAGAGTGGACAAAATTAGGATTGCTAAACAGAAGTGTGGTGGCATGCTAAACTGGAATGAAAAAATCTGAAAAAAAAAATTTAGTTTTATCCTGATTTACAGATGGTGAAGCCTCTGACTTTATTGTAATTATGCAGAACACATGTAGTAAAGTCCATAAGAAAGGTATATAGGGCAAAGGGCAATGCCCCCCTTAAAAAAGGGGGAATTTGATGATTGGCTGTCCCCTTTAGTATCAAAGCATCTCTGCTGGTCAATCTGATAAGTAACTAAGCGAGGTTGCAGCTTCGGCTAAGAAGTAGATTAACCGTATAACAAAGGAAGAAAACACATATTGGGTTTGGAAAGCAGACAGAATGGCCTAATCATCAAGAGACAAGAGAGAATGTAAAGAAGGAGCTGTTTGATTATTATTATTATTATTATTACTAGAGAGGGGGTCATATATTGTTTTTAGAACAAGTTGTATTTAGACCTAGCCTTGTTGAAATGAACACTTAGACAGTTTTACAATGTACATTTAAAACCAATCCAATAAGCCTGCTGCTCAAGTTTATTAAAATGGTAGGCTTTCCTCCTTAATGTAAATGATGCTGTGTATCTTCAGCAAAACAAGCAATCTATCTCACTGTGCTTCTACTCTTAGAAACATCTTATAATAATGCAGTGTGAGAGATTATATATATTAAGATATTTTAGACCGTCTTTAGAAGCACTATTCTGCTGGTTAGTGGGTACTATCATTATCACTTCACAGAAATCTGATAATACCAAGAAAATGATTATAATTTGCTAACTGCCCTTATATAGAAGGCCAGTTGGACAGCTTAAAACGCAGATCATTAAACTTGGATATGATGTATGGTCTATTACCTTGTGAGAGTGTAGGTACAGAAGGAGATCATTGCTTACAGTTTAATTTACTCCCACCATATCTGAGAAAAAAGTTTAATCAACCTCCATATTTCAAGAAAAGAACAAACTTAACCACTTGGTCTCTTCTCAGGATTGAATCACTATTGCAAAGATTGTATAATTATGGAAAAAAAACTACCTCAGGTGTAGAAGTAAATTGGTGCAATAGAAAAAACATTGCCTATTTTGCTTTACATCTCTGAGCTCCATTTATAGCTTTGATGTGGAAAATGGTTAACTGTTTGAAATAGCAAGACTTGGTCTTCAGAGTCCCATAATGCCGAGATCAAATGGCTATGTCTAAAATTGCCATTTCTGAAATTATTCCACTTTTTTCTGAGGTATGATGATCTCAAAGTTGGTATTTATAGGTTGGGGAGTTATGGGAGAGCTTGCCACCTGAAGAAAAAAAAAAAACAGTTCAAAAGAGAAAAGGAAAAGCAATGTTTGACATTCATTCTTTTGTAGCTTTTTTTTTTTTTTTTGGCATGTGCAGATTCAGCATTACATTTCCCAACATTTCAATAGGGATCTAGAAAATGATTTCAAGAGGAACCCACTTTTGGGATAGAAAAGTGTTATGCTTATCTGTTCACAAGATTTCCACATGGAGGGTATTTTATGATACCTGAACCAGGAATAACCCACTTTCATATTTCAGCTGCAGATTCTGCTGCTGCATTTTGTTTAATAGATGCTGATGTAATCTTGTTTTTTTTTTCTCAGTGGTTGTTTGGTGCTTTACTTACTCTATCTATAGCAGTTATCATACGCGATCACTATTACAATTCAAGTGTTAAGAGTTCTAATATTTCTGTTTGGTATGATATTTGTAACCGTTTTTAAAACTAATGTTAACATGTTTTTATTGGCTCATTAGTCTTATTTTGTATCTATCTCAGTGGAGAAATTGAAGTTAATGACTTTCCTAAAACTAATAAATAAATAAAAAGTCGTTATTTACATTTTTTCAGTTCATAGCTTAAAATGCTCTTAACTGCATTGTTTCTGTGGATTTGGTGAAAATTGTAAGAACACCCCTTGTTCACAAGGAACTGTGCTTAATTGATATTTGTATGTATAGCTGAGAGAAAAATAACTCATACACAAACGTGACTGGTAATACAGATTCCCAGCACACTACAGTATAGTATGAGATGTGTACATAAATAACATATTGTATTGTTTGGAGGATGCACTCTTAAATGGAGTCTGAACAGATACAGTATATCACTTCAGCTTAGAAAGCAAAACATGTGATTGCAATTCACAAAATGTATTGAGGTGGTCCAATGTTAATTTTTCTGTAGATACAAGAATGCATGTGAACAATGACCAAGGGAAGGTAGAACAGTGAGAATCACCCACTGCCCATTCTTTAGAACTATTATACAGCTATCCATGCCAGAGAAATAAGGCTTATTATACAGATACTCATGTAGAACTTCAATAACCACAGCAAGGGAACCACAGCAACCACATTTATTCAAATCAGCAAAATAAATATCTAATAGAGCCACATCACAACAATGAAAGATAACAACTCCATCTGACAGAAATAACACTTAAACTGGATAGACACCTTAAAAGAGATGGGCAGTACTGGACCACTCACCCACTTTTGAAAATAACAGTAGAATGAGCCAACCTCTTACTGTAAATATCAACTCATCTGAGCAGTGTACCACTGCCCACTCCAATATACCTGATAAACTAAGCCAAAAAAGGGTGAAATAGAGGGGGATATTCTATGCATACCCCTCTCATACCACCCAGCCTGGCCCCTCAGGCTGTTTCCCTTTCTTTTTGAACCTGATCTCCAAGTCTACTTGAAAACCTATCCTTAATAAACATTGAAATGCTTGCATTAAATAAATCGAACAACACTTTTGTCAAATGGACTCTATCTGATTTAAACCACAAAAGATCCCTATCTTCAAATTCCCAATGTGACAACGTCTTAAAATTTAATGTCTGATCAGCTCTCTGGCTAATTCAACACTTTTATAACAATGGGTCTGCTTCCAAACCAGCCTGGGAAAAATCGCTGATCAGACAAATTCCACCTTGTGAAAATTTTGCTGTAAAAAAATCTAGATAATGAATGAATTTTATTTATTTTTATTTATTTATTTATTTTACATTTGTTTACCGGGCTAGTCCAACTGAATACATGTCCATTTTCAGTGGAGGCCCAGGGAGAAAAGCTCCACTACGTACTACTTAACAATATAAGGATATACATGAATATATAATAATAGGAAAAAAACATATGCTTTAACCCTACGACAGGTTGTATAGACATTTGAATACAATATGAGGCTTAGCAGGGTTAAAAAAAAGTAAAAATGATGAACTTAGATACTCTGTTGCAGTTTGTAGTTAAGAAGAAAGAGAAAGGGAGTTAAGGAATCAGATACAATAGAAGAAAAAAAGAAAAATGGTTAACCAGGGTTATTGCATGAGCATAGCCAGTGGTTGGTTAGGAAGAATTTTAGTTTAGTTTGAAATAGGGGGAGTGAAGTTAGGGTTGTGAGGTCTTGTGGTAGCTGGTTCCATATTTTGCCAACTGAGTTGGAAAATGTGGAGTCACCTGCTGAGTTTTTAGATAGGGAAGTTTGGATCAGTATTTTGTTAGTGGAGCATAGGTACTTCTGATTGTTATAGGGTTTTATGAGGGTGGAGAGTATTGGAGTGTTGTTGGGGTGATGAAGGGCATTATGGGCAATAGTGAGTTGATAGTATTGTATAAGGTGGGGTAATTCCAGCCACCCTAGTTTTTTAAGATTTAAACAATAATGAGTTCTATATGGAGAGGCAGTAGCAAATCTGGCAATGTTGTTATATGAAGTAGCTAGTTTGTTAAGATTATGCTTAGAAAGATTTGTGTATATGGAGGAAGCGTATAATAGGGTTGAGATTAAGTGGGTTCTAGCTATTGTAGTTCTGGCTTCAGGAGTAAGAAAAGATTTGATTCTGTAAAGAGAGCCTAGTTTTCTGTTAGTAGATTTTATTGTAAAGTTAATATGGTTGTCAAATCTTAATTGATTGTCAATAGTAATACCCAAGAGTTTTGTTGTTTGGTCAGGAGAGATAATGGTCCCATTATTGGATGTAAGTGTAAAATTGATAGAGGAAGACAAGTGGGTGGGTGGAAAGAGCAAGAGTTTGGTTTTCTTGGGGTTGAGGAGAAGACAATGATTAGAGAACCATTGCTCTATAGTTGTGAAGGTTTTTTGTGTGAGAGAGTGAAGTTCTGTCTGTGTTGAGGCTGAGCAAATGATAGTAGTGTCGTCTGCATATTGAATGCAAGTTGTTAGTGGAGTAGCTCGATGAAGTTCATTTATAAAAATGGAGAACAGTAGAGGACTTAAAATAGAGCCCTGAGGGACACCTATAGAGGTGGGGAGGAGATCAGAGAGTTGGTTGTCCCACAGAACTGCCTGTTTTCGGTTGTCTAGATAGGATGTGAACCAGCTTAAGGCAGGATTATCTAGAGAGAGGGACTTTAAACGATGTAGGAGAAGTTTGGGATTGACCATGTCAAAGGCTTTGGACAGGTCTACGAAGAATGCTGAAGAAGGAGTATTATTGTTGCGGTTTTTGTTAATTGAGTCGATGAAGGATAGTAAGGCTGTGCTAGTACTATGGTATGGTCGAAACCCATGTTGGCAATTAGCTAGGAGATTGTAGCTTAGTAGGTGATTTAGTAACTGTTTGTGGATGCATTTCTCCATTATTTTTGCAAGAGGAGATAGTAACGCTATAGGGCGGAAGTTAGAATACTCAGTAGAGTCACCTCCTTTGAAAAGAGGGATAATGTAAGAGATTTTCCAGACTGATGGAATTGTACTTTCTTCTATGGTCCTGTTGATCGGTATAGAGATGGGGTATGCTAAGGCTTTTGCACCTAGTTGGAGGTATTCTGCTGGTAATCTGTCGGCAGAGGGGTTCGTAGGTTTTAGTTTATGAAGTAAGGACAGTATATGAGAAGTGGGTATGGGTTTGAGGTGAAATGGGGGGGAATAGAGCTAGGGGTAAATAGTTTGGAGGTATCTGGGCTTTGTTGATCAGCTAGCTTTAGTATGGCTGAAGTGAAGAAAGTGTTAAAGGCGTTAGCTGTTTGTAAGGGGCAGTCGGGGTTAGAGCCTGACGGATTTGGTGTGGCAACTTTACCAGGGGATAAAAGTAATAATCTTTACTAACAATACTCTTTTCAGAATTAACCCCGAATTATTCCATTCCAAACAGATTACAACCAAACAGATATTTTTCTCATCCAGATTAAAACGATCAGTGTTCCTCATCAGTTGATTCCATTGCATATGTCTCCAGACACTACAAATGACATCCCACATGTGTGATTCAAGACCTAATGAATTAGTTAGTATTCATTTTTTTTTGCTTATTGTACTGCCAGGTAAACAAAAGAATGGCCCATGATTACTATCTTGTTCTGGCCTGCAAAAGTTTCAAACAAAACCATCCAGATACCAACAGTGGTCATATTCCCTGTAACTGTTTTCTCTAATACCTATTTGTTTTTGTTGTTGTTCCAAAAAAGTCTGAGGCCTCTCTGGGGCCTCCCTCTGGGTGTCTGGTACCCACCTAAAAAATTATTGTTCCGGTTACGGACTCTATTTTGAATCCTTTTGGATCTCCTTAATGAGGGAAATTCCTGGTCAAAAACATCACCACTTTCTTCATTGTTGTAACCATTGTTTCCTCTTCCCTGTTCGAATCTCCCATTTTGTCAACCACTGAACCTAAATTATTATTGTAGTTTGAATAATTAGCTACACGTTCAGTTTCTGTAACTTCACCGTAATAACTTCTAGGAAGTAAATATGCTTCCTTCTGCCTGTATTGCAACTCATCCCTTTTTAACTTATGTTGCTTTCTATAAGTGTTTTCCTTAACCTGCTGTTCTATATTGTTAAAATTGTTATCATATTTTGGCTCAAAATTAAGAAAATTAATATCATTTAAAATATCATTGTTCAACTTATTTACATCTTCAAGCAAACAATTAATCTTGCTGTTGTTGATTTTAATAATAAAATGGAGCAACTCGATACCATGTCTATCAAACATATTCAACAGTTCATCAACTTCCTGTTGCCCTATCAACAATCCATTAGGAAATTTGTACATTCTTATTCCCTTTGGAATATGGGCATTGCGGTATGAAAATAAAACTTCCCATCTGCACACATACCTAACCACTGCCAATCCCCTACCCTAATCTGTAACAATCAGAAAGCCATCTCAGTATCTAACTTTAACTATGAATGCTGAAATAATTTTATCAAACTTTATCATTCAATGAGGCATATTGCACCTTTGACTCATTCCTATCAATGTAATCATTACCTGACTCATTGTCAGGAAAGGACAAATGATGTATTAAATAAAATTCTACCTCCCTCTTTTTGGATACAAGACTCGCCACAGAATTCCTAACCTGAGAGAATGGGGGACAGACAAATGGACCAGCAAGCATGTCTGTCTGTATCAACCACCAGTGCAAAGATATCACCACATCTTCTTTACCACATATTGACTTTACATTTTTTGAATCATTGCACTGGCCTGTACTTGGGATCTTAAGTTAGAACTCACTACAAATCCACTGATTAACTCATTAACCTGTTACTCATCTGGATATCCTGCTAACACATTTGCAAGCCCTCCACCTTAACTGGAGAATGCTGCCTGGTGGCTTGCCCATGCAAAGGCAATTATGCCTTATTACCACAAAATTTCCCTCTGCCATGCCCATTCAAGAGCCCAGGTACTCCTATTAAGCTATTAACCTCAAACTGACCACTTGATGAATTGCCCTTCTTCCAATATGCCATACCTGCATGGAGCTTCCCACAAACTGAGCAAACATGAAGAAAATCACAATTAGTCCAAGAACATTTACCCATACTGCAACCCAAATAACTACCAACTTTGTTGTAATCCCCCACAACTAGCCGGGCAAGATTACCAGGTTTATCAACCATAGTGACAAGCCAAGAATCCACATGCCTTAACTCCCATCTCAAAGTGTTATGCACTGCTTTAGGTTTTCCTAAATTTCTGGTGATACTATAACCAGGCATAACCACCTATTAATTTTTGAGTGCCCATAACAGTAATAAAATATTCAAAAATTAGTAGCATTTGAGAAGCATCTTTTTCAAAAACTACCATCATAAAATGTACAAAACCAAAGACCAAGTTTTTCTATGTCATATGCTCAGTCTCTTCTTACCTAAAGTGGCTAAGTCCTCTGCTAAGTCCTTAGCCCCAGGGGCTACAGACCCAGTCAGCCACTGAGCACCATTTTCATCAGGCAGATCCATTAAAAATCAACACACTCTTCCCTCAAAATCGTAAGTGTTAGTGGGATATGAGGCACCAAAACAAGCATGCCTGGCTTGACAATAATGCCAAAATCCCAGATTTATCTCCTTGTGCTACTTGTACAGATGAAGACTGCCCATGTGACTGCCCTAGCAACTCCCCTAGCTGCTGCAGCAATAGAAGCACTGTCAGAACTCCTGCCACTGGTGATTCATTGCAACTAATCTCAGGAACCTCTTCCATAACTCCTCCAGCCTCACCAGTCAATCCCAGCATCGCTTCCTACTCCAGTACCCCTTAATAATATCCACTGCAGGAACACTAGAGTCTGACTCTGAATGGATGACTGCCTCTACATCTTGAATCAAGGTGTCAGCCTGAGCATTAATATTCTCCCAATGATTCTTCAACACAGCTTGACCATTCCATAAACTAGAATAACAACTATAAGACATTGATCATAAAACAGAAGCCAACATCCTCTTCTATGAACACTGCCCCCAAACTACAAAGCCATTAAACCCGCTGTCAGCACTCCAATAAAAATATCCTCTAGCATCCCCCCAAACTGCAACTTCCTCCCAAACTTGCCCCCAAAATAAATAGATACTATGGAATCTCCACTGCCAACCAGCCATTCATTTAACTGACCCCCCAGTACATACTCCACAATTCATCCACTGCTCCACTGTAAACTAATAATGTTTTATATGTAGAATTATTTTCAAAATCTATATATACTAATATTATAGTCCTTATTAAAATTTTAGTGAAAGAAATCTGAAAAATCAACCTGAGGTTAGAATCAAACTCTCTACCATGTGAAGACTTTCATTAATATGTCAACCACACCATCCACACCATCCACACCTGTCACCCCTTTGCAGCCAAACTCCCTAAAATACAACTGCAGCACCAACTAAAGTAACAGTATCATCTTTAAACATATCTGAAAAAAGATAGGTTTTAAGACTGCAAAATACATGAGGTAAACACCCACAAACACAAACCTTCCTCTTAACAAGGAAATTGCCCAGTCCCACTCTCCTCCTGCCAGCATACCACAAGAGCTCTGGAGTGAGCTATGTGGATGGAATTACACAAAAAACAAGGTGCATAAAAGCATGCTTTGTTCTTTCTTTTTTAATAAGTAGAAACAGAAAATTCTGATGAAGTTGGGGGATACTCGGACGAAAATGCTCTGTGTATGTTTGGCGTTAAATACGTGCTAATAAAGCTGCTTTCTACAATTCATTGGTGTCCTGCGTGGAGGTCTTCTAACATCCAGTCACTCATGATTTATTGGTTTCAATCTTCTGGACTAGCTCTACTTTGGTAGAAGTAGAAAAGGTCCACAATAAATGCATGGCCCAAGCAGAACAAAACTGCTTGCTTGTTTTCCCTCCAACTCCAGATGCGTTTTTTTTTTTTTTTTTTAATTTACCAAACAACTAAGAAAAACCTTCCTGACCTTGGTTCAACACTGATGTAATATTGCACTGCACAGTAGATGATGTGCCATACATCCCCAGACCTCAAAAGCCAAATAAAATGCCCTGCTATTTCATATTGATGTGACAGGTTATTCATCTGCAGCCCAAGCTACAGCACCAGTCCACAGGAACAAAAACCTAGCCCTACAATTGCACCTGCACCAAAACAAAGCTGTAGCAATAAAATGCTATTGCCATAATTCTAACCAGCAACAGCACACCTGGAATGGCCACAATCTCTGAAGTGAATGCAGAGTATCAGATTTAATGTTGATGGCATACCACTTCCCCACTAAACCTACCCTAAAATTATTTCCAAGCACACAACCATTTCTATTATGTTCTAACCCCCAGTGTGTCCCTTTGACTTGAAAAGCCATGCTTGTCATGGCTTTGCAACTCCAGTAACTGACCCCCATCTGCACCAGCATGTTTTTAAAACAAATAATTGCTACCCCAGTGCTTTCCATCTTGTCAAACATAACTACCAAAATCCACTAAGGATGCCTGAAATACCCCTATAGTTGTTTGGGCATAAGGAGAAAAAAAACAGCTAAGAGCTATATGTTGCCAATTGACACCAAAGGAAACCAGACCTCTTCCTGCCTAACTTTATATATTACTTCCATCAACCTCTACTAACTCCCCATCACCTGCTTACTTCCACCCTAAGTTGAAATGAAATTAACTGTAGCCTGCCTACCCCTAGCCCAACAAGGAAGAGTCCTGTCCAAGTATTTCTGCTGCTAGAACAAGCTTCATTTGTTCTACAGTAAACGAGGAGAGGATAACATCAGAAGGGATACTGCCTTTTTTGCTGCAAAATGAACTTACGTAGCTGAAGCAAAGTCTGAAAGAAAATATAATTTCCCTCTACCAATCAATAACAGATACAGAGAGAGAGAAAGACATGGAAATGCAGGCAGATGCAAGGTGACTTCTGACAGCATGGAGTAGTAGACCATGTGGATAAGGTATGACATAACCTTGAGTAATGGTCTGCACCAAGGAGAATATGGCAGTGGAAAAAAAAGAAAGATGGCCATGATATGGTTTACCCCATTGTTTTCTTGATACAGGACTAATGAATGTAATAAGTCTAGAATACTTTAAGTTACAATTTAAAGAATTTAATGTATGTTTTACCAGTCATTTTCCAAGAGCATTCCAAAATATAGCTTCAATAGAACCAAAATATTCCTTCCTTCCTTAGTCATAGCACTGGACACAATGAAAGGTGATGAAATAGATGTCTTCATATCTCAGAAAGGGACATAATAAACTGATTTTATAAGGCTTCTTAAAGTAAAGTTAATGCCTTGTACTTAACTGTCAAATTGTATCCATTCTGGAAGAAAGAACAGTTGAAACATGGGTACTTAAATGATCCAGTAAAATGAGAAATTGTACAGAAAAAAATATCAAAAATGATAGCTTATCACCTCTAGATTATCAGTACCTACATCACTGCTCTCCTTCACCCCAAATTAACTTGTCAAAATCTACTAAGGATCCCTGAAATACCCCACTGATTGCTTGAACATAAGTTGATCACTTTTAAAACATGTTTGTTAGATAAGAAGAAGGTAAGTGACTATAACACCATTGTGTGCTATGTATCAAAATTTGTGGTCTATGGAAAGCAGATATGTTCTTGAGTATGCCGAGCATTTGTATGTATTATTTTTCTTAAGTGTTATGAAAAGTCATGCCTAGAGCAGTTAGCAATGAATACTAGGTGGGCACATCTTAGGAATCACATTGCCCACTGGTGTCTCCAATATCAAAGTTTGTATGAGTGGATATTTGTCATCAACTAGGGCATGTATATTTTGGCATAAACTATCCAATGGTAGTGTGTACAAATGCAGTGGTTCTAAAACCTAAATAGAGAATGTATGCACATGTTCCTTTGTATGAAAAATATCCAAGGACAAGAAGCCTTGTGTTCTGGCAATGCCAGTTTTATCGTGAATGTGCAACAGGTGAATTTTTATCAAAATGCTCTAAATGCACCAAAGCCATCATTAATGTGTTCCAGCTTACATGAGGTTTTATTTAGACTGCTTCCATTTGATTTGGCTATCCCTATAGGTAGGCATTAGCATGTACTTCATATACTACTCTCTTCCTCTTATAGTTGCAGACTATATATGCACACAGAAGTATATTCATTGATAGATTGTAAAATGGATGAGGCTGAAAGCTGTCAGGTACATGTCTGTACACTGAAACTCATTGATTGCTGTTTCACATTTAGAATCAAGTCTACAGGCAGTGATTCATACTTTTTCAGATTTTCAATTTTCTCTATGATTGTATCACAAATTTATATATATATATATATATATATATATATATATAGATAGATATATATATGTATATAGATAGATATATATATGTATATATATATATATATATATATATATATATATATATATATATATATATATATATATATATATATATATATATATAGATATATTTCTTGTTGTTGTTGTGTCTTTCAGCTTTTCCCGGTTAGGGGTCGCCACAGCGGAACTCCGGTCCGCTAATGATTGGCAGTAGATTTTTACATGCTGAGTTGCCGGCCTTGATGCACAAACTTCAATGAAGGTACGCCCATTCACGCATGTCTCCACACAGAAGACGCTCTAGCTGAGAATCAAACAGGACAACGTCTTACTGTGAGGCGACAATGCTAACGCAGCACCACCACCTATATATCTATATATATATATATATATATATATATATATATATATATATATATATATATAGACATAGTTGCAAGTCAAGAGTGAATGCTCATATGAAAAAACACTTTTTACTGCTGTAAATAATAGTAAATACTCTTATGGGCAAGTGTTCTTCCTAATAATGTTTTGGTTTTACCTGTCTGCTTTCTGTTTGAATTTTTCCAGACACTAATATTGTGTGATCTCATAACTGGTGTATATATAATTAGCAGGGGTGGGGGCTTTCCACCCTGCAAAAAAATGTTTCTTCTTTTGTTTGATGTTTTTGAGTATTTTAGATAAAAATTATTATTGTTTCTTTGATATTTGATAAGACACGTGTGTGTATGTATATATATATATATATATATATATATATATATATATATATATATATATATATATATATATATATATATATATATATATATATATATAGATAGATAGATATAGATAGATATATGATCATTTCAACCTGTTTTGAATACCATACTATGCATGCCACTTGCCTTTTTACATCAAATTTTCAATCATTAGAATCATGTTCAGCTCTTGAACAATGTATATAGCTTCCTGGTTTCTTCATAGTTGTCTTTCTAATCTAAAGACTTTAGTAGGACTACACACACTGGGCATCGGAGCTTCTTTTTAGGGCACTTAAAAGCTGGACTACTTTTTTTTTCTAGAGGCAAGACTGCAAACTCATTTTGCTAGAGCTCTGAAATATAACTGTTCTCTCACTATTTTTTGATAGTTCTCATTCTTTTTGCTTTGCTTTTGACTTTATTATTTTAAATATATTTGATTCTTCATAACACATCCATCTTCTCTTTGGCTTAGGCCCTTCATTTCATTTCTTTATAAACCTCTGGATCTTCCGGCTATAGAAATTCCTATGGCAATTGTATTCTTATTCTCTCTCTTCGCTTTGTATCTGGTAGGCCCTTAGATTTGCTGCCATAAACATGCGTCTGTCTCTTCTGCTTTCCCCCACATTTACCTTCTAGCATGAACAGAACATCCCAAATAGATAATTTGCTTTCTTTCCAAAACTCTGAAATAACAATCGTCATAGCTTTTGCTATCTTTTTCATTAGCTTTTCAGTATTTGGAAAGTTCTCAATTTTTGCATCATAGACTACAAATACTGTGACCTGTAAATTAAATGTCAGTATTATGTTTGAATTTCCACTAACACTAGATCTTCTGGATTTCTGGCTCCTGTATTATAAAACAATGTCACATGTACAGCATCAAGTATCTATTATCTTAGGAATATATACCTAAATTAATTTGCAATTGTACCTGCCATTTGCATAATTATATGGAAACTGAATAATAATCTGCAGATATAAATATGCAGCTTTGTTAAACTGGAGCTAACCTATCCTCTTCTTAGACTGCAGCATTTCACTACTAGGATGATGATGAGCCAGGATGACTGTGAAACATCTGCTGGAATACTATTATCTTATGCACTGCATTGCAGATAGTAAAATTCTGCAATATGTGTTCAGTATGAGTCAGTATTCCTCAACAATAACGTGTATATCTTGCCGTTTCATTGCTCTCTCCTTATCTTCTTAAGTGCTATTATCTCAGATAATTGAGAACTGCTATTTTGTTGTCTAAAGACATAAAACACTGAACAACTGAACACAGCTTCTTTCTTCCTTAAAGAGAAAAATAAGACTGAATTTCTTTTCAAAGCAATATGTTTTTAATCAGACCAAATTTCTTGTAACTTTTTCCAGAAATTCTGTTTCACAATCCTGAAACTTAACTCGATTTCTCATATCTGAAACTTAACAGCAGAAATCACACATGCATTATAACGTTATATCTATTTATCTATCTATCTATAAAATTACCAGTGATAAAGATATACTCTTTGTGATATCCCAGAATATCCACAAAATATGTAATTATTGGTGACCTTAATATTGACTCGTTACTTTGTAATTCTACTACCCTTTCAAATACAATAAACTTATTTGCTTTCAATCAACTAATACATTTTAATAGAAGAAGTACCAAAAAGTAGGAAAAGACAATCCATATTAGAATAGATTCTTACCAATAGATCTAATATCATGAATACCTTTGATTATTTGCCAAATTGAATTAGTGACCATCTACTAATATATATTCTCAGACAGCACCTTTACTTCTCTAAGCAAACAATCAACAATCAGGTATGTGATGTAAATAAATTCATCAAGGACAAATTTATGGGCAGGATTCACAAAGCCTCCATGTAAGAGTTATAACTCATACACGGAGGCTGCAGTTAAACAGAGTGATGTCAGCATGCTCTGCATATTCATGAGAGCATGCTGAATCACACTTAAGGCCAACACGGTCTGTGTAAGACAGTAGGGGGCGTGTCCATAGGCCGAGCCCTGTAAGCGGACACCCCCCCCAGAAGAGGAAAAGTACCCAAAGTAAACACCCACGACAGAGTCCACGGAAATGTGAATAAACAGAATACAACACATGCCCCCACAGACTATGAACAGAAAACATATAAATAAACACGTTTTATATATTTTTTTAAATTGTAAAAATGTTTAACCGTGAGTGCGCTCGTTTGCGTGGGCGTGCCCGTAGCGCAGCTACAGTTAGCAGTCAGTGGGAAAGCATATAAGAATTAAATATGTAAAATAAGCCAGGAAGCAATAGCGTAGCGGTAGAGATGTTGGCTGAAGAGCAGGCATTCATGGTTCGAGCCCCCACAACACCAATTTTTTTTTTTAGCAAAATAAGCAGGAAACAAGTCCCTGACAAATATGTACACATAAAACCACAATTTATGTAAAATGTAATGAAATAGCCCATTTATATTGAAGAAATGTGAGGTAACAAAAGAATAAAAAATGCCAGATGTGCTCATATCTGAGCTACAGTTTAACAGAGTAAGTGCATCTGCCCGTAGATGAGCAGTGGTTTAACTGGTGCAAAATGAGTGCCCGTAGCTGAGCAGTGGTCTAACACGCTAAATCTATGTGCCCCTCACTGAGCTGAGCATAATATGAGTGCTGATAGCCAAATGAGGCTTAAAGCAGCGTACCCCGTTTGCGCGGAGCTGCGCACCGCGCAAACAAGCTAACCGACGGGCAACGTTGAACAAGCCATATCAAAACTGCCTTTACACAGACACACCCCTCAGCATGTCTAGACAGTCATGAAAAATAAAAAAGCAGTGGCCGGATTCGAACCCAGGATACTATACACCATAGTCAAGGTACAGAACCACTAAGCCATGACAGCAGTACCTAGAAATGCAATAATAGCTAATATATAGGAATGAATACAAACTAGAGCATGACAATACAGGTTTACTGAAGTTGATACAATTCCAAAATGGCCAATCACAGATATGTGCAGGAAAAACGGACTATATCAGCCCCATAGGCGGGAATACACAACATAAACGATTGTAGAACTGACCTGCAGGCAGAATGACAGGAGTAAGAGAGGGTAGTTGCTCTTGAGCACAGAGGTGGGGTGTTGAGGAGTCCAGGTACATGGTCTGGATCCTAGTCCATAATCATGAGGCCCAAATCATGCAGGGCCAGGTCCTCTGGGGAGCATACAGGGCCGAGGCGTGGGACCGGTTAGTTCATGATCTCACCAGTGCCACAGGGATTCCAAGGACTGGTGAGCAGGTCTGTCACCACCATGCGGACCTGAAGAGACACAAGCAGGACCAACTGAACCTTTGGATCCAGGAGGCCCGGCAATCACCCAATGCCCCACTACTGAGTAAGTAACATTTAGTTATGTATGTAAGAAATTAAACTAGCTGATATTATGGAGATGTGTATTCCAATATTACTTCATTTATATTACAGCTGCAGGTGTCCGTCCTGCGAACCGCAGAGCCTATGGCGATAGGTTGGTGCGGTTGCGCCACCAGGCAGGTCAGTAATCCACTAGCAGTAACTGTAAAGAAATATAAAAGTATGACAGTCAGAAAAAGAGTGCAGTGTAGTCAGTAAGGAATAAAATCTGCAAGTAACTGTGTGAAAGTGTCTGCAAGTATTGCTTGATTACAAAAGTGTGTTTCAGCCTGTAAGTTAAAGCGAAAAATGAAACTGTCTGACATATATTCTGAAATAAAAATGCCCTACCTGTAAGAAAATAGTACACAACCTGCAGCAGGCTGAAAAGTATAGCTGCAGAAGATGATGAAATCACATGTGTGAAATATATCCCTGTGGAAATACTGAAACATGACAGAAGTGAGACTGCTGGAAAGGATTGTAATAACTACAGGTAAAACATGTCAATAAAGCCTAGAAGTAAGTACCATCCTGAATAGTAAAATGAAAGCAAGTGAGAGAGTGTGAGAAAGTGTCATGAATCCAGCAATACAGTAGTAATAACCCCTGAATAAAGTATACTGCAGTCAAGACAGAATTAAATGTATGTGAGATTCAAAACCAAACAGCAAAATCTGTTCAAAGTGCTGCTGCTTCTGGAATGTGTATCCCAAAATCTGGATATGTTGCTCTCAGTCTGCAATATGCAGATAAGATGATTGTCTGATATAACAAACATCCACACTTGTCTACAGCTATATAAAGCAAATGTAGCAGGATGATGTAGATGAACAAAGCTAGATATGAATGCGTATGAAGAACAATAAAATGTATATTGATGTTGCATTAACAGTTCTATCACCGAGTTGAAATAGTTATCATATAGGAAACTGTAGTTAGAACAGTAGTGTGTATATAACTGTAGCTATTAGAAATGTACAGCATATGTATTGTTATTCGAAGGTGTTAATATTACTTTCTTTACCCCACCCTATAACCACATATAACCCATTCCATGTGAAAATGGTATGTGCAATCACAATTAACACCCCTGGACATTTGTCCTGTTGGGTCATATATATTTGCATGTCCGTTGATGCATCTGCCCTGTTCATACATCCACACCTGATGGCCTGTTGCCATCAATTAACCCTGCATGTTGTTGGACTGTGTATTTCTGTTCAAATTATGCATGTGTTATGCACGCTGTTCAATTGTGTGAATATCAGGGTGTTTGGTTAATGAGAATTCTAATGCATGCTGTTACAACTAATTCTGAATGGTATTATATGTCACTAACCCAAACTGTCATGACATAATGCAAAACATAGGATGACAGGGAAGGCAGGTTCCAGCAGAACCACCTCTCCCACCTCAGCTGGCGAGTGCACCTGGCACTAGTACCGAGTCCGGACCCTCCTCCGGTGGCCCTGTGCCACCTGTGGGTGGAAGCACTGCAGGGGATGGGGCTTGCCCCCCCTCTGCAAGTGTGGCCAGAGGAGAACCACCACTCACCCTCCATAGCGTCCGGACTGTGGTTCGTAGGGAGATTCGGGACTCTGTTCTTGAGCCCATATGCCAGCTCGAGGCACGGGTGGTGCAACTAATGGGCATGCCTGTTGCCCCACCTACACAGCCCCCAGCACAGCCCCGTCCTGGGCAGTGAAGGAACAGTGGCAACTGCCTATGGGTGGGGATATCAGTTCCACTGTTGCCATCTGTGGGCTCATGGGCTCTGGATATCCAAACCTCCATCCCCGTCAATTGTGTAACCCCCCCACACGTGTCATACACCGCCGCTGTATGCGTCTTGTTTGTCTTGTCTGTTTACCTACCCAACCTACCTCCCCAGCTGTACCGACTTCCTTCACCTGACATACCACTCTTACCTGAAAAAAAAAAAAAAAGGGCACTCTGTACCCACAAAAAAATTATGCCCCATACATAGCTGCCCATTCTGCACACATGTCTGCCGGACATGGAACCTATCAATTACAATTGGCTGTACAACAAGTATTATTGTTGTCCTGACACCTCTCTCAGGGGTGGAAGGTTTCAAATGTCACACCAAATTACATACATATGCACAGCTGTTGCTGATGAAGAAATGGGCAGCTATGGGCCTTACCTACATCTCTCCTGCACATCCCAAGCTTGTTTCCCTACTGTCTTACCCTCTTTGTGACCCTTTTTTCACCACTTTCCTGTCTCCCCATTTTCTTTTCTTTCAAAGAAAATAGCGCGGGTGTGCGCCAGAGTAAGCACTGTTAAGCGGTTGTAAGCGGGTTTGCTCTTGTGTGCGTGGAGCTAACCGCCAGTGCGCATGCGTGAGCTCCACGCAAACTAGCGCTAACCCGGTTACAACTGCTTAAACATGCCTTAGTCACTTTGATTGACAGGTCCTGTACTCAGTTCAAAAGCAAAATAAAACCCCACTGTCAGTCCCGAACCCAGGACCTTGGAAACACTAGTCTGTACGACCTACCACTAAGCCATGACTCTTATACAAAAACATTGTCTTAAAATAAATATATCATGTAATAGTAGGGATGAATGTAAAGGGAATATAGGATGTGTAGTACACAAAGCATGTCATTTAAAATTACTGTCAAAACTACTGGATTTCCATAATAGTAGTGTGTGAACAGAAACAGCCATGCTAGTTGGCAGCTTGTAGATAATAAGGTCAGTTAAAGTACATATATAAATGTATGTATTTGTACATATATATATATATATATATATATATATATATATATATATATATATATAAATATATATCTATATATAGTTGTAGGAGTCAATGTGCATACACACTTGCTACAAGGAACATGAGAGAGGAATGGAGAAATGTGAATATACAACACAGCCTGAATCATGAGAGAGATACTAACCTTTACACTCACAGAACACTGTCCACAGCATACCAGCATGGTCCCCGCCCACACAATCTGAAAGGGCAACGCCTATCCCACATACCCTTTTATTGCACTGACCTGAAATCACAGTGAGAACTGCAATCAGTACACAACTGGCTGTATGCAATTAGCAAATGCTGGCTTACAATTGGTGCAGAGGCCATCACATGGACCTATGCAGATACCTACAAAAACATCCAGTGCTAACACTCTCCACATGCAATACATTCATTGCATTGTCTGTAAGCAGACAGAGGGAGAGCGAGAAGTGAGAGAGAGAGAGAGAGAGCAAAAAAAAAAAAAATTAGACACTGTGACTCTGTCACCCGAAGCTGTCAGCACTGACAGTAGCAGCAGCAAGCAGAAGCTGTGGTAATGCAACCAGCTGCGACAAACAGAGGTAATGCAAAGTAGCAGGTTAATAGTGTGCATACTGTTAACCCTCCAAATGTGTCATAGGTCTGTATCCATAGATATGTCCATGTGATATGTTGTGTGTACGTAGTTCCACCAAAAGGGGATGGCCATACATTACATGTCAATCAGTCTTAGGCCATGATCCTGGCAGCAGTTGTCTGTGCGTTGGCCCAGCAATGGCTGTAGTGACTGCTTTGAAAGGTCAGCCAGGTTCAAAAGTCAGGATCAGCCCATCCCAAAGGCACACTGGCTGGGAACAAGTGTCTGCAGGTACCCAATGTCACTGCATATGCATCCCATACTGCATAATTCCATAGCTTAGCAGACAAGGCCCATTATGCATATGATGTGGTAATTCCCAGGGTCAGTCGAGGTGCCCCCTTAGTGGTGAGGGACCATTGTTGCTGTATGCCACTGTCCAGGTGCATATCCTGTAGTACGGTCAAGATAAACTATCAGTGTTATATGTGGTTGTATGTCCTCTCGGAGTGCCGGTAGCACACATCCAGGGATACCACGAGGTCACAGTGATGCTGTGTGTTCTTCTCTGCTGAGGGTGGCCCTCACCTGGACATGTGAGATGATAGGGAGGTTACATACAGCTGTGATAAATATTTCAACTGGTGGGGGAGAAGGAGGGGGGATACGTGCACCGAACATGTCTGCAAGATTATTGCCAATATCCGTGAATGCTAAGTAGGTGTGTATTAACACAGAGCATATCTGAGGCATGTAGTCCATATGTGTAACATTATAACATACACAAATCCACTTGAAAAAGAATAAAAACAACAGGAACCAGCCCCACAACTCGAGCAAGACGTTTTTTCAACAGAAATATGCTCACGGGTAAAAACACTTAAAGTTTATTTCCACGAAGTAAAATCCAATTGTACACAAATTCACTGGTTAAGCGCTTTCATCTGAGTATCTCAGATTTCATCAGAACCAGGTGATAAACTTTTTACTGCCCTTTTAAAGTCAATTTGGCACCAAAGAACATATAATTTCTTAAAGGTACATTTCTCATTCTGATTCCAAAAAAATTTTTTTAATAAATACAAGAGATGTCAAAAGAAAACAGTTTCATCATTTATGATAGCTGTATATGTGCAAAAATGCATGTTAGGTATAATATATCATATATCATAAATATCCGAAATAAATAAATAAATAAATAAATAAATAAATAAATAAATAAATAAATAAATATCTTAATATCTTAATGAATAAAATTCATAAATGTTGTGAAATATTATACAATATTCAATTAAGATAAAACTGTGTTGTAAGTTATGATGTGCTAAATTTGATGCATACCACTAAAGTGCACATGAAAAAAACTTTTAAAAAATACTTTAAAAACTTTAAAAAATACAGGGAGAACCATAAAATAAATACCTAAAACTAAAATCTGATACTGAAAACCTATAGTAAAGACCTTAGACTGTGAAAACTTAACCCCGGTCCAAAATTAAAAATGGCTTAATACTAATAAAATCGTTGAGACCGGGGAAAGTGGTGGCATCACAATATATTTGCCATTCACTTTCTTTATATGCTAATCATGTCTTCCAATTGCCACCATGTGCTGATTGTTCCACCTGATCTATAATCATAAATTTAAAAGTGTGGTCATCACCCTTGTCAAGAACATGTCTACTTAGGGCATTTTTTGTATCTTTTTTCTTTATTTTGTAAAGATGTTCATAGATCCTTGTTTTAAATTTTCTCTCTGTCTTGCCTATATAATAGGCAGGACAGATAGAACAACAAGCCAGATACACTACCCTCTGACTATTACAATTCCCTGTAATACTCCAGCACTTAGTTCTCATCACATTTTCCAGTCTAACCATACCCTTTTCATTAATATTTGTACACTGCTTACAGGTTCCACACTTTTTTGTTGATCTTTTTAACTTCTTAGCCATATTATAGGAGCTAACCTCCAAAAGTTTTTTCAAATTTAAGGCAGTTTTGTAAATACAAATTGGATTGTTCCCTATACTATCTAAAATGTTGTCAGATGTGTTCAACAATTCCCAATGCCTTTTCACAATTTCTTTCACAAGGTTGGTATATGGGCTGAACATAATAATACACACTATTCTATTGGTGTAAGAATTTTTCTTTTTATTTTCTTCTAATGGTTGTCCCAACAGGGGCTTGTATCTCGTACCCCAGTTGTTTTTCACAAATATAGCCACATTTTTCACCATCCTTTTTGGATATTTTCTATCCAAAAACATCTGTGAAATAGTTTCTACTTCTTTTTCCATATTCTCTTTACAGGATGACATCCTTGCTGCCCGAATGTATTGTCCCTTAAGCACATTTCTAAAAATGTGTTGGGGTGGCAACTACCAAATTCTATATAATCGTTTTTAAAGGTGGATTTTCTGTATATTTTTGAAGCAAATCCATCCGGGGTTGTTCTTATAAAAGTGTCTAAGTAGGCAATACCTAGTTTATCCATCTTATAGGTGAATCTTAAAAAAATAGTGCTTGAGTTAATATAATCAATGACTCTCCTAATGTCTTCAGTAGGGCCCTTCCAAATAATAAATAGGTCATCCAAATACCTAGAGTATAGGGAAATATTTTTAAAAAATTCACTCGAAAACAAAAATTGATTTTCCCATTCAAGCATGACCAGGTTTGCGAAAATGGGAGCACAAGAAGCCCCCATAGCCACTCCTCTGGTCTGCCTGAAATACTCTCCTTCAAATTGGATGAAATTGTGGTCGAGTATTAGGCCCATCATATCCAAGATTAGACTGATTTTGTCCCAACTCAACCCTGAATATTTTTTCAAGCTATTTTCAAAAAACTCCAAACCTGTTGTACAGGGAATACAGGAAAATAAATCTTGAACATCTATTGTAAGGAAAACCATGTCCTTGGACCATACATCAGGCGTAAATCTACTCAAAAATTCCCAAGAGTCTTTAACCAAATGGGGAACCATATTGTAGATGTGTTTGGTCCACTGATCAATTACAACACCCATATTGTAAGTTTTGGAATGGGAACCAGAAATAATAGGTCTAAAGGGTGGTGTCTCTATAGATTTATGAATTTTTGGGATTCCAAAAATACTAGCGACTCTTGGAAATTCAGTTCTCAAAAAGTTGTAAATTTCATTGGTGACACGATTGTCCAACAAATATTCTTCTATTATTAAGTCGATCCTATGGTAACCTATATTAATCTGATTTAACGACACTTCTTCATAATTCCCTGAAATGAAAAGAATGTCATGAATTGCTTTAATATAGTCCTCTGTATCAAAAATAATAATACCCCCTCCCTTGTCTGGTTTCATTAATCTTATATATAGAAAATAAAAAGAAAAATTCTTACACCAATAGAATAGTGTGTATTATTATGTTCAGCCCATATACCAACCTTGTGAAAGAAATTGTGAAAAGGCATTGGGAATTGTTGAACACATCTGACAACATTTTAGATAGTATAGGGAACAATCCAATTTGTATTTACAAAACTGCCTTAAATTTGAAAAAAACTTTTGGAGGTTAGCTCCTATAATAGGGAAAAGAAGTTAAAAAGATCAACAAAAAAGTGTGGAACCTGTAAGCAGTGTACAAATATTAATGAAAAGGGTATGGTTAGACTGGAAAATGTGATGAGAACTAAGTGCTGGAGTATTACGGGGAATTGTAATAGTCAGAGGGTAGTGTATCTGGCTTGTTGTTCTATCTGTCCTGCCTATTATATAGGCAATACAGAGAGAAAATTTAAAACAAGGATCTATGAACATCTTTACAAAATAAAGAAAAAAGATACAAAAAATGCCCTAAGTAGACATGTTCTTGACAAGGGTGATGACCACACTTTTAAATTTATGATTATAGATCAGGTGGAACAATCAGCACATGGTGGCAATTGGAAGACATGGTTAGCATATAAAGAAAGTGAATGGCAAATATATTGTGATGCCACCACTTTCCCCGGTCTCAACGATTTTATTAGTATTAAGCCATTTTTAATTTTGGACCGGGGTTAAGTTTTCACAGTCTAAGGTCTTTACTATAGGTTTTCAGTATCAGATTTTAGTTTTAGGTATTTATTTTATGGTTCTCCCTGGATTTTTTAAAGTTTTTTAAAGTATTTTTTAAAAGGTTTTTTCATGTGCACTTTAGTGGTATGCATCAAATTTAGCACATCATAACTTACAACACAGTTTTGTCTTAATTGAATATTGTATAATATTTCACAACATTTATGAATTTTATTCATTAAGATATTAAGATATTTATTTATTTATTTATTTATTTATTTCGGATATTTATGATATATGATATATTATTCCTAACATGCATTTTTGCACATATACAGCTATCATAAATGATGAAACTGTTTTCTTTTGACATCTCTTGTATTTATTAAAAAATTTTTTTGGAATCAGAATGAGAAATGTACCTTTAAGAAATTATATGTTCTTTGGCGCCAAATTGACTTTAAAAGGGCAGTAAAAAGTTTATCACCTGGTTCTGATGAAATCTGAGATACTCAGATGAAAGCGCTTAACCAGTGAATTTGTGTACAATTGGATTTTACTTCGTGGAAATAAACTTTAAGTGTTTTTACCCGTGAGCATATTTCTGTTGAAAAAACGTCTTGCTCGAGCTGTGGGGCTGGTTCCTGTTGTTTTTATTCTTTTTCATATGTGTAACATAACTGAAGAAGGCCTTGTGGTCATCCATAGTGTTTGTGTCCATTTCCCTCCCAGAGTAGGCAGTGGCCATTGTTATGATGGACCGTAGCGTAGTACCAGTGCTGACCTCAGATGCCTTCCCTTAATGTGAATGTGCTCTGTCCTACAGTAGCCTCCTGCTATTGTTATACAATCTGCCTCTGTCTGGGGTCCACCGGACAGGATGCCTAACCTTTGTGCATAGGGTCTGGGTTAGAAATGTGTGTGCAAGTTCCATGCAATCTGTGGCATGTCCGTGGTAAGCATTTGCAAAGGGGTCAGCAGTGTGGCTTGTGGCTTCCACTGGCCCAGTGTGCTGCATGGATACCATCTCAGTCCCAGCAAGTGAATAACTGTCTAATCACATACATATCAAAGTAGTCTACTGTGCTGGTGGTGGTGGTAGGATATGTATATCCAGGCCGAGTAACTTCTGTCCACATCACAGTAGTGGACGGTGTCCCACATACAGTACCTTGGGATGAACCCCCAGAGTGAGGTTGTGCATTGCACCTGTCAGTGTGTGCTGTCCGATGGGGCATGCTACTATGTTGTGTGGAATGTGGCAGGTATTGTTGCACAGGTGTTGGCTGAGCACTGATATCTGGCCATATACCTGTGTATCCAGCACGACACACACACACATGCAACATATGGGAGTAGTAGTATATCACTACACATGAGTATCATTTATAGTATGTGTGCCATATATTGCTGACATGGTCTGCTGATATCCTGTTTGTGTTCTCTTCCAGGGAGATGGCGCGACAGCGTAACCCTGCCTACTCTGTGGCGGAAGATGAGGAGATCCACCAGAGCCTGGTGTGGGAGTATGACATCCTGTTTTCCCTTACCAGTCAGAATCAGCAGGAGAGGGCCGCACTGTGGCAAGACCTTGTCCGTAGGGTAAATGATATTGGCACACATAACAGGACATATGAGCAGGTACAACATCACTGCAGTGATTTAATCCAAAGTGTCCAGCAGCGTGCATCAGATATCCACAGGCAACAGGTCGCCACAGGAGGTAGGGTGGCCACACATCCCCCCCTCACCAGACTGGAGGGGCTACTCCTAAGTGTTGTGGCTCCAGCCCCGGAACACCAACAGCAGTACACCTGCATTATGATGGAGGCTGGTTCCACACAGCAGCACGACATGGAGCGTGCAGGTAATATGCCATATGTACACTTGACTGTTCTGTACACTGTATCATATGCAATATCAATGGCACAGTTGTGCCCACTGACATTAATCTCATCATTTCTGCAGGTCCCTCCAGGGTTACAGCAAGACAGGCCATCCATGCTGGTGAGTGTGTTTAAGATAACCTATAATAGTCCTGATAATGCTAGTAACAGTAGTGTAACTCAGTAGTGCTCTGTGTGTATACTGCGGGGTGTGCATGTGTGTATGTGTGCAGGTGTGCCTGTGCCCATGTGTGCATGTGTGCATTTGTGCAGGTGTGCCTGTGTCCACGTGTGCATTTGTGCATGTGTGCCAGTGTCCACGTGTGCATGTGTGCATGTGTGCATGTGTACACGTGACCACGTGTGCATGTGTGCATGTGCCCATGTGTGCATGTGACCATGTGTGCATGTGTGCATGTGTCCATGTGTGCATCTGTCCACGTGTGCATGTGTCCACATGTGCATGTCTGCATGTGTGCATCTGTGCATGTGTGCCTGTGTGCATGTGTGCATGTGTGCATGTGTCCACGTGTGCATGTCTGCATGTGTGCCTGTGTCCATGTTCATGTGTGCCTGTGTCCATTTGTGCATGTGTGCATGTGTCCATGTGTGCATGTGTGCATGTGTATATAAGTGCATCACTGGTAACAATGTCTGGAGACTGTAAACTATGTTTCCTGCCTTCCTCCCACAGGTTCTGGGGCTGCTCTGGTGACCTGCAGCAGGGAACCTGAATCCTGTGCCACGGCTACTGGTAATGATGATATTTGTGTAATGGTACAGGAAGGTGTGTCAGGGTCTGCCATTGGTCAGCCAATTGACAGTACACAGCTGTCAACCCCATCATTGCGCACAGTCAACCTGCCTGTACATCCTTTGTCACCATTGTCCCTAGGTGATGGACAGGGTACAGTGGGCATAGACCAGGGTAATGTGGTACCTGTGGCACATGCGTACCCACACAGCAGCCATGGGCAGGATCCTCCGATGGTACCACACAGACAGTTGCCCATGGGTTCTTGTGGGAGCATCCATGGGCGTACTGCCTCTGGCCGACGTGCCCAAAGAGGTCTGTCAACCTCAGCTATGTTTCGGACTGTCATGCAGGCACAGTCATGTATGGAAAGGTACACCAGACAGGGTCTGAGGGAGCTGAGAGCATGTCGCACGGCAATGACAGACAGTATGCATGACATTGCGGATGCTATCCGTAACTTCACCGATGTCATAGACAGACGTTGTGGGGACATATTACAGCAGTTCCACAACCAGATGTCCATGAGCCAGGGCAATGGTGGGCGTTTGCGGTGTCGACATGGCCGTATGCCAGCAGCAGCAGCAGCTGGCAGTCGGCGCGGATGACAACAGGCTCGTTTACGCCCCCATAGTGCCAGCAGCAGCCCCAGCAATGCTGGGTCTGTGCTGTCATCGGAACGCCCCAGGAGACCACGTGCACGTGGCTCTGGACAGTCCCAACAGGGTCTTGTGTCCAGTCAACACACTCCCGCTTCTGATGACAGTACCCAGTCTGGCTTTGTACTGGATACGTTCCGTAGCACCCCTGCCAGGCACAGGTACCATGTCCGTGCACACAGACACTGATCTGTATGGCCTGCCAGGTGCAGTCTGTGGCTGTCCACAAATCCCTGTATATGGCAGCCATGAGGTGGAACTGTGTGCGTGCATACACACATGCGAAATTTTAACACCTAGGGCAACCACATACATGGACACACTGCACCAACACTGCCCCACCCTGTACTGCTGCCCCTCACCAACACACATGCACACACATGTCAATTGGTGGTATCAGTGGCTGACTCAGGAATACCTAATCCACACCCTGTGCATATGATGACACTGTGCCACCTCCTGCAATCTCCAACATCATTGCAGGAACAGGTAAACACATTGCTGATGCACAGGGTGACTACATAGAAGTGTATTAGTAGTATCATGTTGGTAACAGTACAGTGTGCTGCTATGACTGTGTGTTTATCCCAGCATGCCTGCTGCAGTAACTGTATGAATGTCCTGAATTGTTATCTGCACCCATAGTACATACCAAAGTATAACAGCTGCACATAATTGCATGCCGGTGGTAAGGTTGTCAACAGATAGCCGCATACATGGGTAGCACAGGGGGAAAGCTAATGCAAGTAGTGATATGCAATGGTGGACATGTACAGTAATGGTGTCAAGTTGCCCACAACAACTATACCATGTGGATGTTGGCGCATGTAGATATGTATGCAGTACCAATGTAATCCAAATCACAAATAAGTATGACATAATATCAGTTCTACCATGGGCATCTGCGCTGCATATTCCTGTGTACATGTTGATAGTGCCTACACATTTGCATTGTTACTTACTGTTATTGTTACCCCTTTTTTGTTGTATAATGCACTACTTCCAGCCCTGTTTACTGTAGCTTTGTTTGCATGCATGTTCGCTTGGGGTTCCCTGGAACACTGCTTACACCTGCAATTCAGAGTTAAAGTGCTTCTGTAGACTTCTAGTGACATCTGCATAGCATACGATACGTATGTCAACTTTACACATGACAGAACGTCACTGTCTGTCCTGTACGCATGTACATTGCCTGTGACACATTGCACACGTCTTACCTGGCATTTACCCACGTGTGCAGTCATATATGTCAGTGCTATGAAACAGTAGCGGTACACCCACACATACACACCTTCAGTATGTTGTTCCCCATTGGCCCTATGTGTTGGTACTCACCATGGCAATCACACTACTAGGGTAGCATGTGCAAACATAACCTGTGAATCGCCTCTATGGTCTAGTTGTGGTTTATGTGAGTCATGTGTCATTGTCACAGCTGCCACATGTATGCAGTCAGCCATCACCCTTGGCCAGGAACGTACAACACATGTGTGGGATGCCACCACACAGCCAATCTGGGGACTGGTCTCTCTGAACCCAGTAATGCCATACCCTGTCAGGTGGCATGTCATATATACTACATCCTTGACAAATGTCAACCCCAATCCCTGCTGCTACTATTGATAATACCCCTGAAGATGTTCCTGATAGTTTTGACCAGTTCTTTACTGAGACATTTCAGGCCCTAGATAGCCATCTACCTCCTAGCTCCCCTGGTCCTGAAAGTAGCACCCCTAGAAAACTACTTGCGTCCAGCTGCCAACCAGCCACCACTTCACTTCTCCGTACCTTGATTGAAACAGTGAAACCCACTACACTTTCTGCTGATCAACTCCCTGCCGAGTACCTATCAAAACCAGATGATGCTATTGCTTACCACGTCTCAAAGGTAATCAAAGTAACCATTTTAGAATCTAACTTTCCCACCATCTGGAAAATGTCATATGTAATCCCACTTCACAAAGGAGGCAGCTCTACTGAAGTCTCCAATTATAGGCCAATAGCTATACTCTCTCCACTTGCAAAGATTATGGAAACTTTCGTCATAGACAATTCATGCACCACCTAATCCAAACTCGCATTATGGCAGACACTCAGCATGGCTTACGTCCTCATCACAGCACTACTTCAGGCCTCCTAGCCTTTACTAACACCATAAGCCATACTTGCAACAATAATTATATATCCGCAGCCCTCTTTCTGGATATTTCCAAGGCATACGATATGGTTGATCACCAACTTGTACTCCACACCCTGCAAAGACTGTCTAGATACTGGAGCCTTCCAATGGTTTCAATCCTACCTGCATGGTCGACAGCAGGCTGGCCTCTGGCAGAACAAACTCTCTAACCTTCTACCTAACACCCTCAGAGTACCACAAGGCTCTATACTAGGGCCCTTGCTGTTCTCCATCTTCATTAACGACCTTTATACTGTCATCCAAAAAGTCAGCTGTATCCAATATGCTGAAGACTCTACTCTGATCTGCTCAGCCACATCTCCAGTAGAGTTATGGTCAGCTACCCAGACCATCTTTAATACAATAGAAAATTGGCTTTCTGAACATCGTCTGATCCTAAATCCCAATCAAACTAAACTGCTGTTATTTCACCAACACGTAGGTCTACCACTTTCACCGTTACCATAACATCAACTGATGGCACAATAATCTCCCCTGACTAATCTCCGAAACTATTAGGTGTCATCATTGACGATAACCTCAAATGTGACCTACATGTTAACCAGATTATCAAAGCCATCAATAGAAAACTAGGGTCACTTTACAGAATTAAAGCCTTCCTAGCCCCTCCAACTAAAGGTGCCATAGCTCGCTTACACCTTGTTTCAACCCTTCTGTATGCATCCCCTCTACTCTCGAATATGAACAAGACTGTCCTTAACAAACACTCAATTTGCTACAACCACATTGCCAGGTTTGCCACTGGGCTGCCTTTTAGGACACATCATTGCATCAATCTAAATCAGCTTAGTTGGCTTGCAATACCCAGCCTAATACAGTATAACCAACTGATTATGGCCTATAAAATCCTCTATAATCCAGACAATACTCCTGCACTTCAAATATTATCACCCCCTATAACAATCCTAGACTGCTTCAATCCTCTAACAAATTACTACTTCAGACTAGCAAGTTTAATAACACAGCCGGTGATTCTCCCTTTGCAAACCCTGTAAGTAGATCCTGGAACTCACTTCCAGCTGATATTACCCTACTGTCCACCTTAGGTCAATTTAACAGTAGACTCAAACAACATTTGTCACTTAACTGGCTATGTTAATGTATCAAGCCTGGCTAACTCGAATGTGTAAAATCTGTGAACCACTTTACTGTGTAATTTTAATTTAATCCTGACTTGTGCTCAGGTCTAACATTAACCTGTGGAACATGTTTGACTTGCTTACTTATGTAATCTCTGTAAATAATCTGTTTGTAATATGTAATGCTAGTATTATGTAATGCTATATCTGCTACCCTCATAGCTTGTCTCCACGGGCCTCCCCTGGAAATGGACATGCATCCAGTCGGACTATCCCAGTCAACAAATGTAGGATAAATAAATAAATCAATAAAATATATTACAGTGACTACAATACCAGTCAGACATTGACACGCACTGACAGCATGCTGAACACACTGGGGCATACGTGGGGACTCAGAATAGCAGCCTGCCTGGGCATCACACACCTCCACAGCTGGCACACATGCATATGTTCCATCGGAACACAGCACATGCCACACATGGCACGCAAATCCTCTGTGCCACACACTCACAGCCTGTAGGGCTACACAACACACCTGCTACAGACGTGTCAGGTACCTGTCTTGTGTGCTGCACTGGGGTCCCGCTCAACAGGCTGTATCTGGTGAAGGTCACAGTGATATGCCTCAGGGGCACTATGGTCCACCACAGCACACATGCATAGAGGTCAGTCAGAGGCATGGACAGATATGACTCACTCATTGACCATGCCAGTATGGCTGCCTGAGACATACCTCCCTGGACTACATGATAGGGAACATAGAATGGATCTCTCAGCATGTGGCACAGGCGAGTATGAGCCTGATGTTGGTTGCCAACATACCCTCACCAGGTATTCTACCACTATATGTGGGAAGGGTGTTGTATGTCTACATTATGCTCAGTCTCCACTGTCATTCATAGGGTATCCACTGGCTGTCAATGTGTGCTAAAATGCTAGGGAAGCCACAATGATGTGCAAGGGTCATCTTGCAAGTGACACCCATGGCCCGATGTATAATGGCAAAGCTCCTTGGTACACACATACTGCCTTATGCTGCAGGACATGGTTTACATAGCGACCTCCGTGGGTATCACACAGGTTAGGACACTAACAGTGCTGCTACACAACAACAGCAGTGTACACCGGAAGATGCATGCACCAGACACTGCCCTCAGCACGGTGAACTGCAATGTCTGTGCAGTACCAGATTCATGATTCATGGCTCACAGGTGTTACCCATCACTGACAGGTTATGCCCCATACCATGCCTGTCGTCCCCTACACATGTAACACACATGGATAGGGGGTGGTATCTCAATGTAACACAGATACACACACCTCCAGGTTGTTGGCACAGCACAAACCATCAGGGTCTACTCATGTGCAGCTAACAGTGTGTCGGACTGCCATCTGGTTCATAGCCTGGCACACACAACCCTCCCATACACAGGAACACCACCTATCCTCCATAACAACACTGGCAATATGACAGTCTCAAGAACTGTGTTTATATGGCCGGACTGCATCCAGCCAAACATTGTGTGTGAGCATTACTGTAGCTACAACACACTAGTTGAAGGGTTCACAGCATGTGGTCACCGAATTGCAGTGGAATGACATGTTACAACTACCACAACAGGTGGGAACATGCAGCACCTGTACATCGACTACATGTACACTATATGGCCCAGACCAAATGTGTATCCCCTGCTGTAGGTCTTTCACCATAGACAAACACACTGTATAGAGACATACCACGTGCGGACCCTGCACAGTAAGACACAGTCATATTGGTATACATTGCAAATACCATTTATCCACTCAAAGCATGTGTCAGACATGGTAACTACTGCAGGTCACAGGTATTTATGTGTATGTGTCACACACATACATCATGTGTGCAATGTCATTGCTGGTTTAGCCAATGGCATGCATTGTTATTTACAAACACCCACACAAGGTCATACTGTGTGACACAACCACACGTGACAGTTGTGGGTTACCAAAACATACCTATCTGTACTCTGACAATGGTAATAGACACAGTAGCAGAGCACACTATTGGCATTACTAGCCAACTAGCCCTGTTTGGCTGTGCTGATAGTGTGGTGACATCCCCTGTGTTTACTGGGGGAGTATGCAGCATCTGGTGTATTGTATTTGCCAAAAGGATCTGTTCGCTCACACTTGCATTTACACACACCCTACTACCCCCACACACGTGCACACTTTCCATTTGCAGGATTCATTCCCCTACCTAACTAAGTCATGACACGTGAGAAAGACGCATTAGTGAAGCGCACTATTCGGTTTACTAGAGAGTTCCTCTTCTCTGGCTATACTTATAGGGTGCTGACAACATCAGTATTTTGAAAGGGTAATGTGCATCAGGTAGTGTGATCTCCTGATTGCCAAAACTAACATGTTTTTCATACGGAAATGCACACACACAAACTCCCCACATCCAAACACACACACATGCCATTTACAGGTTTCAAACTCCTACCTAACTACATTACGATACTCGGGAGAAACGCATTAGCAAAGTGCGCTATGCACATTACTGGGAGGCCTCCCTTCTCCTGCTGTACTTATAGGGTGCTGACATCATCTGTGTTTAGAAAGGGGAGTGTGCATCCTGTAGTGTGTTCTCCCAGTTGCCAAAAGGGACATTTCCCTCACACATATTTGCACACACACACTAACCCCCCTCATCCACACACACACACACTTGCAAGATTCAATCCACTACTTAACTATGTTATGACACTCGAGATGGACGCATTAGCGGAGCATGCTATTCGCATTACTGGGAGGCTTCCCTTCTCCTGCTGTACTTATAGGGTGCTGACATCATCTGTGTATAGAAAGGGGAGTGTGCATACTGTAGTGTGTTCTCCCAGTTGCCAAAAGGGACATTTCCCTCACACAAATTTGCACACACACAGTGACCCCCCCCTCATCCAAACACACACACTTGCAGGATTCGAACCCCTACCTAACTATATTATGACACTTGAGGGAAACGCATTAGCAGAGTGCACTATCCAAATTACTGGGCATCTATTCTGCACCTGTAGTATTTCTAGGGTGCTGACATCTTTATTTCTACAGAGGTATGTAGATGTAGTACTACCTGTCAGGTGGGGGATAGCATATATATGCATTTGCAGACACCTACATCAGGGTCAGATATGCACATCACACTGGCAGGTTATGTTCTATACCATGCTTTGGGACCACAGGACCTGTAACACACAACACAACCAGTCCAGAACACCACACCCACATCCAGGACACACACTTAGCTTCCCTGGGAACAGTGCCAGGATATGCAGGTATTCACATACACCATTCCAGTTGTTAACATCAGGTACAGGCATATTGTGTGTGAGAACTACTCAGGCCTCTACCACTTTACCCTACAGCCACTACAATTTGTGGGTCCATGTGCTATGGCAGAACCACACACCACAGCCACATGGGTGAATACATATTGCACCTGTCCATCTGCAACGTGGGTACTCACTGTTCCACACCAGAGGTAGAGCACCATTGTTGATATCTGACCATACCCACCTTTCCCTGGACATCCATATCTCATCTCCACCCCCAGGCAAGGTTGTCACTGCACACAAACTGTGTTTAGCACAAGCAGACTCTACACTTGTGTAGACTGGGGTGAATGACTTCAGAGGACCCATGCTGGAGGACTGTACTGGCCACTCAGCATAATCTTTGACAATTGCATCCTATGAGCATGTGTACAGTTTGCATTGGTCATGCTATCCCACATATACCCATGACTGCTCCACAACAAGACACCTGTCAGCTGTACACCGGCCATATATGCGCCGTTCAACAGACAGAGTGACCTAATACATTGCAGAGCTGTAGCCCACAGAGGGAGGACATCTGTGGACAGTTCCAGCATGGCACTTCATTCACACATACTCATTACAACACAGTGTTGACAGTGGAATCATCCAGAGAATGCAGATAGGGCTCCCCTCAGTCTGTTATTGATGGACACCTACTGTCAGAGATCCTCAGCAACCCTCTCACAGCACACACTGACAACATGGCTGTGGCTTAGCACATTCAATCCCTGAGACCTCCACGGTGCCCCTGCTTGACAGAGGCACAGCTCACTAGCCTCACATGTTGCCTTCTGTGACCTACTTTACAGTGGCACGGTAGCCTACTATCCTGGGGATGTAGATGCCAAGCACACTCTGGCTGAGCTGTCATTCCCTGGGGCAAGAAGCCTAGTATTGACCTCTACACCCATATGTTCAATTGTCAGATGCACAATATTTGTTGTGCTGTTCTACTGTATGCAGGTCTTTATTGCCATAGCATTCCCTGTTCCTATGACCAACTTGTGTATCTGTGGCAGATGTGTGCATATGACGGCGATCCACTATATCACTTATGTCTCTGTGGTCATTTACTGTGTGCACTGGGCTGATTGCTGTGTTATGGTTGGTTCCTGGACTGACATGTACAAATACCAGATATGTGTGGCCAACTGCTACACAGAGATATGGCCTAAGTGTGTGAGCATGCCCAGTTCAGCCTTTCCATGGCATGTTGTCTAACATATGCCTGATTTATCAAAGTGTGCGAGCATGCCCAGTGTGAGCTTTCCATATGTTGCACTCTGAAGTCCACCACATATTTGGGTGTGTGTGACCTTCGACATTATCGCACGTTTATGATTGTGTGTTGGGTGTCATGTTGTGTACTAACTGGCCAACTGCTTCATGTCTGCCACAACAGGGATTATACTGTGCCTGCAGGAATTGCATGGGATACTTTGCAGACAGTTCTCAACATACTTTCATAATGACCTAACACTGTAGTATCGTATAGTGTACTGGTTCGGTATTTTCACTGTGGTGGACAGTATCCTGGGCTTTAGTCCTATCACTGCTTGACATCTTTATAGTGAGCACAACAGACTGTGTAGGGGTCAGTTGTGCACATATGACCATGTTGCAATATGTTCAGATATGGACTACCTACACCAGGCTCGTCCAACATTGCTAGTGTATTCCACAACATGGGTGGACATTGGCAAACACTAGCGATGTTCTGTAGGCCATTTCTGATGGTAGTCACAGGGTGTGTTTGTCCTTCGACACACATTGTAACTGGAATTTGCCATTACATATGTCATGGTTGGTATACTGTGCCTCCGTCTACCTCTGACATAACAGTGATACCCAGGGTAGCCTACCATCTCCCATACACTCATCAGGATGCCTCTTGAGGGGTGTCGATATCTGGCACTCTGGCTGACCTGTACCAGGAGTTTACTGAAGTGTGGGGGTGCCTTCTGTGTTATGGATCATTATGTACAGCTTGTCCTATGTATGTCAGTGCTGGGGTTCAGGTCTCTCATGTGCATAGCTCACTGCCATTCAGATTGTACAAGGTGCAACATGTTCATTCATTCCAGGTTGGACATGGCTTCATACATCAGGCACAGCTTTCCTGTAGCTGGGAAGGATGGCGGTGTGTGGGGCTGCAGTTTGTTTACTCAGGCAACACATGGCATCTGTTCATGCTCTTTGCTACCCCTGGTGGGGTACTGTTGTGGACTTTACAGTTGATGGAGGTGTCTGCTGCGGTATATCCCACAGGGGCTATTGTAGTCAGTTGTGATGCTGATGGAGGATGGCTGCAGAGCCAGAGTGAGTTCCCCTTATCTTCATCTGCCAGCCTTCATGTTTGAGTGGGTATATGGTACATGTTTCTGCGAACACTACAGACACATGTTTGTCCAGTGCAGGACAGTTATCACCTTTTGTACCCAGGTCTCACATTACATGTTAGGTACCTGTGTGGTAATTTGTGGGCACTTACTGTATATCCACGGTGTTTGTCTATACACAGTTCTGCGATTAGCTTGCTGACATGGCTATGGCTACAGTTGTCTGTTTGTAGGTGACCCTTTTGTGGGTTGCTTGTGTCAGCTGGGGGTCGGATATGGTGGGCTGTTTGTAATCCTCTGCATACATGCTCAGTCACAGTCCTTCCATGTTGGCCTATACCTATGGGACATGTATACAGAACGGGTGTGGGGGGGGGCCAAGACCAGGCCTTGTGGGATGCCACTCATATCCGCTTTGTAGTCTGACATGGATGCGGCATGTCTGACCATGTCAGTTCTGTCCTTGGTCTGCTTTGCAACCCCTCTACTGTCATAGGGGTGTATATTTAAGCTGGTGAACATATCCATACTGAACACGTACGGTATTGTCTAGAAGCATGTGCACGGTCCAGCTACGCTGTGTGGACCACATAGCCCTCATCAATAACCTTAATGACTGCTTCACATGGGTCAGACATGTTTAGGGGCCGGTTCTGCAGTTACAACAGCCACAGTGTGTAGGGTCCAGTATCAGTAGGTCCACATTAGCCTTCTGTCTGCGGTACATACTGATCCTTTCCATAGCTGTGCAGAACAAGCTTGTCAGGATCCTGGGGTGGTAGTTTGGAGTATCCATTCAGGCAACACCTTTGTTGTGATGGACCACTGTTGTTGTACACTGATCTTTGAGTACATATCCTGTGGTAAGGCTGACATTGGCCAGTAGTGTGATTTTGCATTCCATTACTCTTGGGGTCCATGTTGGCCTCAGCACAGGACACCATCACATACCTTTGCTGCTGTGTGTTCTGCTTTGCAGATGATGGCTGTTACCTCAGCATCTGCAATGTCAGGGGACCATCTGCTGGGATAGGTATTTTGCACTCGGGGGGGGGGGGGTGTTTGCACTGTACCTGACAGGTTGTATGTTAGCAATATGTGTGTGTGTTTGGTATGTTGTTTGTAATATCTGTGTGATTCGGAGCATATCTGTGGATGCCCAACATGGTTCCTACCATCAGATGGGTATGCCTTGTGATTATCCTTAGTGTCCTGTACGTTTTGTATCTTCATAGGTTCATGGGTTCATAGTAGTCTAGACACCTTAGGCCATTAGTAAGCCTAGCTAGAGTGTGTGTGTGTGTCTTTCACCACCCCTTGCTATGTTCAATTATGGCCATTTATGAGGTTCTTCACTGTGCCTCTGTCTGATCGTGACACAGTGGGGACCCCAAGTATACATGTACGGTCATCCATCCACTTGGCAATATTCCTGTTGAGGGGTGTCAGTGAGGGGCTCTGCCTACCATGGATTGGGATCCTGTTTCTGGGTGTGGGGAGCCTATGGGTTATGTATCTGTCCCTCCAGTACATCTTATTTCATTATGTGTTGAGGTTGACATCTGTGACTCTCACAGCTCCAATGGCTTTGATTTCCTGTGGTGTAGTGTGTCCATTACTCCTGTGTTGGACATGGCCTGGTACAACAGACATACAATGCCTCTGTGTAGGCAGTGTGTGACTGCAGTCAGCTGGGGTGTCTACAGCCAGGCAGCATACGACATATATTTCACACCCTTTATCCTGTTGGTGGGGTAACTATGAGGTCTTCCGAACCGCTGCAGGTGTCACGTATGGTACATCCCATATGAGTCATTGTACTAAATTATGGGTCTGATAAGGGAACAGTACAGCGGCACAGTGACCTCTGCTGATGTTGATGTGAATCCTTTCATGATACGGTGTCCAGTATCAACAGTCTTCATAGCCACATTGGCATTGTGGCTGTCGCATGACAGATTAATGTCGACCTGTGTCCCTAGGTCCCTGATGACTCCTTGCATACATAATGGTTTGACACCTATGTGGTACTTTGTGTACCTTGTCTGGTATTTGGTGGGACATTCATACTGTCCAGTGTCTTCGGATGTCTGGGTGGGGTTCTTGTGTGTGAGAGTGTGGTCTATCGCATGCTACAGCCTGTACAGCAGTTTTGACTACAGTTATGTGCACATGGGTGGTGTCCGCTGGTTTGTGCATTGTCAGTTACCTGGCTATATGGGTGTCTGTGCTGCATATGGATACTCCCCCTCCTTTGATGTCTTGGTGCAGGTGTTGGGGCCATAACACATGGTATGTGGTATAACCTAGTAGTGCTGGTGTGCTATCACTAGGCCTGCAGCAGGCTTCTGATACTGGACAGGCATCAATGTTCTCCATAATGGGAAGTGCCTCAGGGGCATGCATATTGCAGTTTACACATCTGGCATTGATCAGCATTACCCTTATGTTTCCTACCACTTATGTTTTCTAGGGTGGTGGGTAGTCTTTTTGGCCTTGCCTGCATACGGCTCTATGGAGGCGGCAAAGGCCTTATCCAGTATCCAGATGCACATGGATAACAGCTGACAGCCATCCCTGTAACAGCAACATAGCTTGTCATGCTTGACATCTCAAGCAGACACACATTACACCCTCTTGGACTGACAGCTGTAACTGTGCCAGCTGTTAAACATGAGCATTCTGTGTTTGTACTGTGGCATCATTCTTGGTGAGGGTTGGATGCTGCACACAGCCAGTGTCATCCCGCCCTGGGGTACATACTCGGAGGGACCATCCATGTCTCATTTGATGTTGACCAGGGAGGTACATCTCAGGTAATTCACACCAGCATGGACATTGAGTGCATCATATTTCTGCTTGCTTTGGGGTGACCTGCGTACTTGTGTTAAGTGGCATTTTGTGGCAACCTACAAGCAGCTTACTCTACCCTTTCCCTTGTTCAGTCTGGTGAGTGGGACAGCTATGTGTCTGCCTATACATACACCTATTACGACTGTATCAGGCATGTTGTTTCTCCTTCAGGCCTGTGACTGTTCGGCACACCAGCTTTGCATACTATTCGTTGCATGTGCTATGTTTGAAGGTTGTGGTTGCTTGTGATCTACTTTGGAGGCTTCTGTTGGTGTGGTGTGTTTGTAATTAAGGCCTCCGGGAATATTTGTCTGTGTTTATGTGTTTGGTTTACAGTTGTGGTAGGTCTGTCTGGGACTGGGTTTGTGGTGTATGTGGTTACCCTCTCCTCCTGACTAGTGTTGACAGTACTGAGCTGTTGGAGCTCAACCTCTGGTTTGGATACAGGGATGCATCTATCACATGTTTGTATTTATTGGGGGGTGTTGTGGTTGTCTGTGTACTTGGTACTGGCGTCACATTGCCTCTAGATTCATAGATTATACTTCTTGTGGCTGGACTTAGTGGATTGTATGTGTGGACATATGTTGTTGCCATACTACTGGTCAGTGATTACTTCCCTTTTTATGTTTGCTCTATCATGTGGTAAATTCCTCATTCTCTTGCATGGTTTGGTAATTGCTGGAGGCCAGCATGCCAGATGCCTGCAGGTATGGCATTGTGTATTGTTGTTATTTGTGATTGCATACTCCAAGCATTCCTGGCTGTGTTCATGGAATGCCTGTATAACATGTTCTGTGGTGTGTCCCATATTCTGCACTTGCACAGGGCCTTTTGTGGATTCAACATCGGTTTTAAGGGCTGCAACCTATACTTTACACATGTTTTTCACTGTGGTATTCTGGCCAGGGACTAGGGTCAGGGTGTGTATATCCAGTGTGATTATTCTATGGTCTGGTCTTACCAGTGAGGGGTACACTTCTCATCTTGCCATCCAGTACACATGCTGCTGATTATCACATCCAGTATGCTTACCCCTCTTGTGGGAGTAGTACATTGTTCCTGGGCATTTTGGTTTATGGAATCTGGGTAATTTTCTCCTACTGTGTTGGTGCTAGTACAATGCTACCGGTGTATGTCTGGGTATTTTCAGTCGAGCAATATAATGTGGTTTGGGGGGCTTGATATATTCATGTATTCCGACATAGGCCAGGTGCTGTTCCTGGTATTAGGACAGTGGTCTGCAGCAGGCTATATACACTGCGAGGCAGTTTTAGCCATTGGTATTTGACCATGGATATTCCATGCTGCTTCTTGTTGTGGTACCAACATGGGGGTGTGGTTATCCTTGCCATTTCTTGCTAGTCACCCTCCTTTTGTAGCTTGTTCCATGTTTTGCGGCTGTACAGCACAGTATGAGGTGTGACCTGGTAGTGTTAGGGTGCTGATGTGAGCCTTGCCCAGTTCTCTATTACAGGACTGGTATCTACATTCTCCTTACTGTGTGCGTTTACACTGCACACATCTTGCTGTTTATACATCTGTCATGGGGTAGTATTACATGTAGGTTCCTATCCCTTGTAGAACCTATGAGGTTGGGTTTGTGCTTTGAGACTTACCTATTCAGGGCATGCTGTGGGTACTGACAGCCTTTGCCAGTATCCATGGGGCATGGCATGATAGGTGCACGCCACCCCTAGCAGGTGGTGCATCATGTCAAACTCCACATATCTTCCCAGCCTGTAACACATTGGCTCCCCTTTGACTGACTGCATTACTTCAGCCAATTATAGTACTTGATCTTCTTGTCTTCATAGTGTGGCATCATGCTTGGTGAGGGTGAGATGCTAGGCAGGGCCTTAATGTTTGCATATACTAGATGGTGTTACATTGCTTAACACATGGCAATCATGCCTCAGGTGGTGCTGCAGGGCTGCCTCTGTCGGATGCACATACTACACTCCCTGTACATGTTTGAGAGCAGGTTGTGTCATGTTAGGCATCCCTGTTACTATATGAGTGAGTCAGAGAGGGGTATCATTCCCAGGGTTCCTACTGAGCCAGTGTATGTGCTATGCGTTGCCTCTTTGCCAAGGCCAGGGCATACTGGGCATGCCTCCTTCTGCCTACTGGGGCAGGCTCAGGTTGTTCCTCCTCCGAGTCACGCTCTGCCTGTGATGGCCTTGGCAATGGTGGGGGGCTGATTGGCCCGGCCCTATGCTGGTCCTGCTGCAGCTGTTTTCACAAGATCATATTATGTAGCATAGCACATACCATGACAATTTGGGTACATGTAGTTTGTGTGTACTGCAAGGCTCCACCAGATGTGTCCAGACACCGGAACCGTGACTTGAGCAGCCCAAACACATGTTCTATTACATTACGTGTTTGTGCGTGTGCCTCATTATGGCGTTCCTGTTCAGCTGTGTGTGCATTTCTGATGGGTGTCATCAGCCACGGCTCCAGTGCATAACCTGCATCCCCCACTAGGTGTCCGTGTGGGATGTCCCCATTGGCAAATGTCTGGTACAGCTGCGTCAAATGCCAGATGTGGGAATCGTGATAACTCCCGGGGCAGCCAGCACACACATTCATTATTATGCCCTGGGCATCACACACGACCTGGCAGTTTGATGGAGGGGAAGCCCTTGCGGTTAATGTAGGCCCTACCCCGCTCACCGGCTGGTGCTTTGATGCGTATGTGCATGCAGTCTATTGCACCCAGTGCCTCAGGGTATTTCGCTATTTGCTGGAAGAGATGCATATTGCTGGCCAATACCTCACGGGCATTGGGGAAATATACATGATCACCGACATGTGCTGACATGGCATCCAGGAACTGGTGTAGTACCCTGGAGGCTGATGCCTGTGATATCCCCATCAAATTGCCAGTTGGTCTCTGGAAGGTACCTGTTGCTAGTATTCTTGGGCCAACACATACCTTGGTTTCCACTGGGATGGGTTCCCCTCTGTTGGTTCTGTGTGTGAGGTGTGGCCTGCATAGCTCAACAGTTTGCTGCAGGAGCTATCTGTCCACTCTACAGTGCTCTACTATCTCCAGCTCATGTAACCCATGGTAGGTGACCCTGGGCCTGTACACTCTTCTCCGTCTCCTCACTGTGGGTTGTCTGGCACCATCTGCATTGTCACCACCCTCAGCAAGTCGCCTATGTCTCATTATGACAGCTATGGCAGCCCCTAACATTTCTGCTCTGAGTGAAGCTTTTTCAGTTTTCACTTCTATTAGCTTACTCCTGTCTTGCAGTGTCTCTTAATGGAAACATCCTGCACTACTGTTTGCAGAGTTTTAAGTGCTGGGCTGGGCTACTATTCTGCCTGTGTAATTGCCTGCTTCTAAATATTTTCACCTGCTAGCTTCAGCAGTTATCCCTGCTAGCTTCCTATTAATTCTGTTGCTTCCTTTTTCCTCTCTGTTTCCTCAGGGGGGAGCAACGTGCATACTATCTGAAACACGCTCACAGTGGCTTACACGCGCGCACACATGCTTACACGGTTCAGAATCTACTTATTTGGGTTTACACGCGCGTACACCCGCGCAAACACTGTTACACTTCTGCCAACAGCCTCCAACATACTCAGACTGCCTTCCACGCGTGCACACCCACGCAAACAGTGTTAAACATCTCCCAACACGCTCCCACATGCTCACACTGCCTTACATGCGCACACACTGTCCTACTCGCGCTTCATGGTGCCCACACGTGCGCATGCACAGCCAGCAAGAAACTTTGGTGTAGGTAACAGTGTACACCTTCCATTTCTTGACTTTCCATGACTTGTCATGACATGATCTGTGCCTGTCATCTGTCATGTTACACTGGCCTCCAATGAACTGCATTTCTTTCTACCATTCCCCCCTGTGATGTCACCTATCTCCTACTCTATTCCTCCCCCTTTTGTATCTCTTACACTACTCAGACTGTGCTCATTTGCTATGTGACTGTGACATTCAGTATCCGAACCCTCATTTACATGAGATTGCCTACTAATGCTTAGTTACATGTCTTAGACTAAGCTTCCCCCCTTAGCAACCACTACACGGTGGCTATGTTGGTTTTGGTCTGCTGGTCCCTGCATTGTCATTCCATGTATTGCATGAAACCCACATTTGTGGGTTTATAACCTTTTTTTTTTATGGTTTTATACAGGGCAGTCCGTTTGTGCGGGGCTGCGCTGGGTTTAAACATCGCCAAAAAAAAAATTATATTTTTAATATTTTTGCATCAGGTTATCTTGCCAATGGCCACATATTTGGCCATTGGCATGCTGCCTGAGTCATATGCAACCTTTATTTGGAGCTGACATCGCTCCGTTGTGGAATTTGCAGAAATGTACTCAGTTGTCAGCTGAGTACATTTCTGCAGCTAAAACGTCTCCTACACGGACTGGTTTCTGCTTCGTGGATCACTAATATACCTCATTTGCATACCTTTCGGATGCAAGTGAGGTATTTAGCATGTCCACGCCCAGTCCATGTAAGAGACGTTTTAGCTGGCCTCTTATACGGAGCTTAGGGCTGTTCCTGGATCGCGAGGCTTGCATGGAGTGTTGCACGTCTCTTACACTCCGTGCAAGCCTTCGTGAATCCTGCCCTATATCTTTCCTAAAATACCTAACTGGAATATAATAAAAGCCCTGCCTCTAAGTGATACAGTCTCCCATTTTAATGAAACATTTCGAAAACTTCTATGCAACCGAGCACCAATTAGATCAAAAAGAGTTACATCAATCCCAGTTAACTGGTTGTCAAAAACAATTTATTTTGCAGATAAATTAAAGGTGGAAACTATGGTCTGAAAGCAAATCACATA
>NC_056736.1:156585885-156660885 GCF_019279795.1 Protopterus annectens
CAGTGCTTATGTACTTTAGGAAAATGAGATTCAGTGGTCCCCTTGACTGTATACATAGCAACTACCCACAGACCATAAATGAAAAAATTTAATACATAATAATACAAATGAAAACATTTTGTTTTTCTTTTTTTTTTTTTATCATTGTAATTTAGATTGTATATTTATCATATACTAATAATTAACCTATATGCAGCATTTATTTAATGCTGAATATGTTGGGCTACATCTTAACTAGCATAAGTGGGTAAACATAGTATGAGAGAATTAGAAGAACAGGTCTGAATGAGATTTCTATTCAAATCATGAAACTCAATCTTCATGGAAGGGAATCAGTGTACTTGTATTGTTATCTTTAGTATTGTCACTACTTTATCATTTGTGTCTCTTTCAAATAAAATGAACATTCAAACAATATATTTATTTTTGCCTTCATACAGTCATTATTCTAAAGATCTGGATTAGTACAGAGATGATGGAAAAATAATTTATAAATGTCATCTTTAAAATATATTTAAGTGTAAATGGTCTTAGCAATGCCAGTAAGAGAGGCAGTCTTTTTAAATATTTAGAAATGTGTAAAACACAAGCTGCTTTTTTACAAAAACCCATATATTGCGAGATGATATTAACTCTATTATTATGCTATTGATTTGTATAGTGATGATAAAGATATGGTGTGTGTCATCATTATTCTAAATAAAAAAATAATATTAACCATAGCAAATATGTACTGATTCCAGGAAATGGAGTTACATTGTCTAGGAAGTATCTGGAAATTTTAACTTTGAATATAAAGAGATGTTTAGAAATTGTTGAAGCCTTTTAACTGTTTACTTAAAGAAAATTATACAACTGTAATTAACAAACCTAGAAATTCAGCATTAGCTAAGGCTTTATTAAACTTTTCTGACTTAATTAATTGTATACATACTAATGTGTTTTCTGAATCGAATTCTTTGTTTTACACTCATTACTTCTATAGATTTGATATGCAGTCAAGAACTGATAGGGTGTATATTTCAAGTGATTTGGTTTCCAAAATAGAAAAAGTAATGATAATAGCACATCCTTTATCAGGTCACAATGCAAATATTGACTTAGTAATGCTAAACTAAGGAAAACTGGTGTACATTAATACACTACCAGCTTACATAAAGTTATTACATCTTTAAGAGTGGTTATTAACAGAAGTACATCAGTTTTCAGACTTCAATAATAATGATGATGATGTTTGTAATGCCATCCTATGGGATTCAGTAAAAGCACACTTATATAGCAAAGTTTGCAACAAAAAAATAAATAAATAAATACATACATACATACGAAAGACTTATTCAAATTAAACTATTTTAAATTGATGACCTGTCTAAAATTCAATTAGAATACATACATATATTCATACATACATACATACTATGCTGCTAACAGTAATTAACATTGATTCTTCACTAATAAATATAAAAAAAAATAGAAATTGAAACATATAAAAGATGAATTAGAATATTTTGAATTGACAGGTCTAAAGTTCAGTCGAAATAAAACTAACACCTTATTAATTACAAAAGTTAAATTATTTGATAGAAACTAATATAGAATTTAAATGGGATAGTACTTAAGTGTTACTCTTACATGTCATTGTACAGAAATAACATCAAGTTATGTAAGTAATTTATACAATATTAAAATGATAAGTAAATGGAAAATGGGGTGATTTTAAATAGAATGGTTGTTTTTGTTACTATACATTATCAACTTCCTTAGTCCTTTTCAAAGTACATGTTAACTATTTTCAAATATTTCAGATTTATTTGTAGCAGTTAATACTCATATTGACATTAATAATTATAGATTAGATATATGTAACTTCTTTATTTAAAGTAAAGTTACTAACTTACTAAAACAGCTTCAGTTTTATTGCATTACATGTTATTGATGCACTGTGCATGAATAATGTGAACGCACAAAAACATAATGCAATAATGAATAAAAAAAGAAGTTGCAAATATGCTGGATTATTTAGAGCAAACCATTGAGGAATAAAGTCACATTTACCGTAAAACATTTGTTTCAGGCTTCACATGTTCCTGAAAGTTGTATACCATCATATATATATATATATATATATATATATATATATATATATATATATATATATATATATATATATATATTTGTTAACATCGACACTGTCCAGGAGCATTCTTCAGGAAGGGGTAGCTATTAAGTGGTTTTATAAGGCAAAGAGTTGAAGATTTTCAGTTAATAATTTGCATACTTTTTCAGGTGCAGTTTTTATTCAGAAGTTTAAGGATAGATGCCAGTGTTTCACTTCTGAGACTACTCTTTTCAGAACTGGAATCAGCTAATGGACATGGCAGGAATCTACTCTAAAAGGCATTGTCAGCTCAGTATGGAGCCAGAACATCTGTCATCTGCACCACCAGATAAGAAGCCAAGGTGGAAAAAGCATAAAGATGGATCTAGTTTGGGGAGGTTCCAGTGGAAACAACAACCCTGTCTGCAGAGCTGAATCCAGGAAATTAAGGTAATATGGATTATTCAGAGATTGGGCACTGACCACAGATAGGGGTCAACAGTGGATTAATATCCAGCAAAGTTTTTAGATTCATTATTAGAAGAGAAGAGGGCAACATTTTTTGATTTGTTTTTAGAAGAGTTTTGGGGATAAAAGATTCTCAGGCAGCACTGATGCTCAGTAGTTGTACTAGTCTGTACAGGAACAACTGAACCTACCATGACTTTGTTTTGCAGGTGTTTGAGTACCAACATGGCTCAGTTTTTAGCTTTTATGGCATTAGGCAACAAGGGGATGGCTAACGTTTCAGTGTCCCACATCCCATCCCAGGTGCAGGTGAATATTAAAGATAAAACAGCCTGGGGAGTTTACACTGACATTTTCAAGTTAATTGACACAGGAGGGATCCAACTGAGTATAGAATCAGACAACACAGGGTCAAAAGACCTAGTAGTACCACTGGCTGTCTTAAGAAAGAAAGCATCATCTAAAGGGTTAGTTAGAAGCAGGGACTCCAGACAGGCACTCCCTTTGTAACTTTATTTTCTCACAATTAGGAAAGCCCACCACATTCAAGGGGGATCTTCGTGGTCCTGGTATGATCAGCATTTAGGAAATTTAAGGTGGTAGATTATTTTCTCTGGTGGGATCAACGTCATCCTAATATATGGCTTAGTGTTCCTAATACTGGACAAGCTCTAGTCCTCAGTTACCTCTTCCCCCTCTCATTGTAAAGGACAATGTTAGCCATTGCTGGACTTTTAATAATGGGGAATGTTCATGTCCATTCTGCAGGTTTTCCCCAACTTGTTTGCATTGCTGAAAAAACATCTTGCTGGCAGGTATTGTGGTAAGGGTGGACAACACTTCTCTAACCTTGGTGCAGAATTATTTGATAAAAGTTCCAATCTTAATTTTGAAATTACTACATGGCTGAAGTGCCTTTTTCATGTATTTTATGCTATATCTGTTTGTGCTCACACACAAAATCAGAATTTATAATACCCCAATCAGAATCACTAAGTTAGCCAAATAATTTTTCAATTACTCCAACAAGGCTGCAGCAGGATTTCTCATTTAAGGATTTGAGTAAGGTTTTGCAATTCAGTCTACTTTCCCCTCAAGATTCTAAAATTGTGTAGAACCTAAGCTATGTCAAAGGCAAGTGGACTCTAGTTAACAAGTTGGTTGAAGAGGCAGTACAGACAAGGAGGATCATTGGTCCATTTGGATAACCTACTTGGCCTATATTTAAGTTGTCCACATTGGTTTATTACCAAAAATATTTTGCCTAATTCACCTTCTTTCTCACTCAGTTGGTTCCTCTATCAATGACTATATAATCCCTTGACCTTGGGTCTAAGACTATTCACTGAAAGCACATTTCACTGAAACACATTTGACTGTGCACAATTCTCTAAAAGCTTAATTTAATGAAAACACAATTCACTGAAACACATTTCACTGAAAGTTGTATATGGCCTTTTCCCCACTGTAGTGCAACCTTGTAGTTAGTATTTATAGTAGGGGGGCACCCCCCCCACATTGGTGGGTGTGGGGGTCATAGTCCCCAACCTTTTTTTAAATATTTTGAACTATATACATGGATACTTGCAATTCCAAAAACTTACTCTTTTCTGAACTTAATATATATCCACACTATGTGGGGGGGATATGCCCTCCACACACACCCTTACTATATATACTCCAGGGTTGCACAACAGTGGGGAAAAGGCCATATATAACTTTTCAGTGAAATGTGTTTCAGTGAATTGTGTTTTCAGTGAATTGAGCTTTCAATGATTTGTGCACAGTCATTTGACTTTCAGCAAAATGTGCTATCAGTGATCAGTCCTAGACCCCTTGACCTTATGGCAAAGGTCATCAGAGGTTTTGACAATCCGTATCTGTGCAAGTTGGACATACGATCTGCCTTCAACTTGCTTACCTTCAGAGTGGAAGATTGTCCCCTTTTAGTTTATTTCTTTGATGGAAATTTTTTCTTGAAAGAGCTATGCCCATGGCTTGCTCCATAGCCTGCTCAGTTTTTGAAATGTTCAGCAGAGCATTGAATTGATGGTAGCAGCGATGGCCCCTGAGCAAACTGAAGTACTTTATCTCTATGACATCTTCATCATTTTGAACTCACAAAAAAGCTAAAAATATCAGAACCAATGTGAACAAAGCTAGCCACAGGTGTGCAGGAATATAATTTTAAAAGTTTTTTGTGAGTTATTTTTGTTTGGCTCTCAGTTTTCTCCTCATCATTTTGGAAGGGGAGGAAGCTCCAGGATAGTACATGTAGGCATTACTTCATCTGTGTCAGAATTTAGGATTACCCTTGCTCCTTGATAAGTTAGATGTTCCCAATCAAACCACAACCTTTTTAGGCCTAGTGATTGATGGACTTTCTGCCTGCTTTAGACTTCCCACTGACTTGCTGACACACTTCAGTATTACAATTGATAGGTTCACCAAGCTGAGTAAGGTAAGGGTTAAAGAAGTCATGCAGCTGCATGGACACCTCAATTTTTCTTTTTGGCCCATTTCCCTGGACAGACCCTTTCTCAGATACCTATCAAAGTTACTACAAGCCTGAAGAGTAAACACCACTGGGTTCACTTAATGAGCAGCATTAGAGAAGACCTCAGACTATGGAGGATCTTTCTGAATCGCTATAACATGGGTCACTTTGTGGCAGCATCCCTGAATTCTCTTGGATGAGATTCTGCTTTTTGTGGGTGCAGCAGCAGGGTTCAGGATGTGTGCTTACTATCTAGGGAGTTCATTCACTGAAAAATGGCCCTCCTCCTGTCCAGAGAGCCAGCAGCAGGATATTACCTTTTTAGAAATCCTTACCATTTGGGTGGCCACTTTCATAGGGAAAGAGCACTTTGTCAACAGGTGGTTAATATTAATCAATCAAGCCATAGTCTGAGTCATTAATAAAAGATCTTTAAAGTCCAAGTGGATCCATTTAGTAATGAGGTTGCTGGTCCTGTTAAGTTTAAAAATCATTTTGAAATTTTCAAGCCAACACATTCCATGGATGAGCAATGGCATTTCTGACAGTTTATCCCAGTTCCAGTTTACCAAATTCTGTCAATTGATTCCAGAGGCAGATCCTACTGGATAAAGTGATTCCACCCAAAATTTGGCTGATTGGAGAAGGTTGGCCAATGATATTATATCCAAGTCTTGAGCTCCAAACACCAAAAAGGCTTATGCATCCTTGTTGCAATGAGGCTTACACATCTTCATTGTAAGCATTCAAAAAATTTTATAACACGCTACCATGCCACACTAGACACTGGTCCTTATTAATTCTTACTTGATTCTGAGTTCAAAGATACTTATTAGGAGAAGCATCAAGCACTTTACACATGCGCTTAGCAACCTTGGACTGGTTAGCCTGCTCACTGCATCTTGCAGGTATTTCACGTAACTGGTTAGTTGCTAGATTAACTAAACACTGAAAAATATCAGAAGATCATTGCAAGACCCCAGGAAACCTATTGGTCACATGCCTTTGAGGCACGTCATTCTGGGTAATTATTATACTTGACCTGATTATCACTCTTTTATTTGCTGGGCCACCTTGTTTACTTGGCATTATGCAAGACGGTCAAGAGTGAACAAGCTCTTTCAGGTCTAATATTGAGAAGAAATGTTTATCACAGGAGATTATGTCCTGATATGGCTAACAAGGTCTGTGACAGACCAACCCAGCCAGGGGGTCAGAATTGCTTAATAAGGGGTGGCTGTTATGTCACTAGCCCAGTCCATTGAGTTTCTGTGTGATGCAAGTTATCTTACAGGAAATCCCTTCAGGTCCCATGTTTGACCAAGCCTGCTTTTTGGTCGTTCATATATTGTGATAGTGTAGGGGTGATTTATATGGCCAAATGTACATTATGCAATGATTTTTTATGTAGGAAAAGCTGAGTGCAGGCTCAAAAAGAGAATATATTAACATTATTATCAGGTTAAGAAAAAAATGAAAAAAAAGCACTCTTTATAAACATACCTTGAAGTGCAGGCAGGCTAGTTTTCAGTTTTTTGTTTTGGAGGAGGTCCCAGAAGATGTCAGAGGTAGACCCTGGGAGATTAAAACTGAATACAAAAAGGTTTACTGGCAACTTACTTTAGAAACAAATAAGTCACTGGGGCTTAATGGGAATGTGTCCTTGGCCTCTGTTTTAAAGTTGAAAGCAGCCAGGATATGATTTTGTATGATTTTATCGCGGTTGTATAATCTTTAATATATATATATATATATATATATATATATATATATATATATATATATATACAAATAATTTTATTTTTTATATATTTTTATGTAGTGGTTACTTTGAAGAAGTGCTTGATATAGGAAAATTGTGGGTGTAATGTGTGTTTTTTGTTGCTAGATGGAGATTTATCTTCACACAATAGTGATAGGTATACTTTCAGAATAAATTATTTTGATTTGTTTATTTTTTATTATTCATATAATAAAATTTGGATTAGTTTTTTTTTTGTTTTTAAGTACACTGTTATCTATATTATTGAACATTCTAGGGTTGTGTGGTTATATACTTTTTTAGTTGATGGTAAGGTGATTATCTTAATCATTTATCTTAATTAGTACTAATTAATGTTTGAATTTTGGGTAAAAGGGTATTTAAACAGTTTGTTTTTCATTATTGCTGTGCATCTGATGAAGTCCATGGTTGGACAAAAATGCAGTGATATAATTATAGCATTTAATTCTGGTTTTCTTACATCTGGCATTGTGCCTGGTCTTTCTGCAGTGCTTTTGGTTGTTTTACTTGTCAGTGTTCTTTGGCACTGTTTTCTTTTGCTTTTGGTCGATTCATTTCTGAATCCTTGACATCACTATGACTTCATGGTTAGCTATTACAACCGTGAAACTGCAGTTGCACTAATACGGAAAAGTCGACACATATTGAGTGAACCGCGAAAACACCGAAACATCCTGAAGTGCGGAATTCAAAATGTCGAATCATCATTTTTGGCCCTTCTCTGGTATTACTCCTTAACGTAAGTGTGCAATAGTTATGGACCTTAGGGTTAGGGTGCGGGTTAAGGTAAGTGCATACATAGTAATATATGTAAGTTTTAGTTTAGGTTTAGAAGTAGGGTTTTGTTAAGTGTATGTATGTGGATTATTTATTTTGTTTGGGTATAGCTCCTTAACGTAGTTGTGCAATAGTTACGGACCTTAGGGTTAGGGTGTGGTTTAAGGTAAGGGCATACATAGTAATATATGTAGCTTTAGTGTAGAGTTAGAAGTAGGGTTTTGTTAAGTGTATATATGTGGATTATTTATTTTGTTTGGAATATAGTACGTAGTGGGCGGTGAGGTTGGCCAACTATGCCCATTCAACATTTTGAATTTCACGGTTCAGGATATTCAGTGTTCTTGCAGTTTAATATGTGTCGATATTTCCGTATTCACGTATGTGAGGTTTAGCGGTTATAATATAGACCCGACTTCATAAATCAGTGCTGGTGCTGAACTGATAAACTAGAGGCACCTGCCAGTCATGGCCTCTAAAAGCTAATTTATGTGTCAGCTTGTATGTATGTATGTCTGCGTGTACATGCATGTGAGGGTCTATATTAAAAGATCAACCTTTGAAATAGACAGATTTCATATGATTGAACTCATATGAATGACTGTAAAAAGTCAAACATATTCATATTCACTTAAACAGTGAATTGTCCTCAGATTGCAATACAGAAATGATTAGGAAATATGCCCTTTTCCCCACTATAGGGTGATCTTTGTGTTGGTATATGTATTCATCAGAGCATGCAGGGGCAAAGACCCCACATGGGGGTGTAAGGAGGTGAGCCCTCACCTTCTAAAACACTGTTTTGGGGTTTGTATATATGTTTGCCTTTTCAAATAGTCGATCATATGAGTTCAGTCATATGAAATTCAACTACTTTGATAGTCAATGACATAGCATAGATCCATGTGTGTGTGTGTGTGTGTGTGTGTGTGTGTGTGTGTGTGTGTGTGTGTGTGTGTGTGTGTGTGTGTGTGTGTGTGTGCACATGGACATGTAATTACATTTGTTTATCAGTGAATTATGTCCTACCAAAATTCCAGTGTTAGTTGTACTGCACACAGCTCATGGTAGACTTGTAATATTAGTATACAGTACATGTAATTCCAATATTAATGCAGGGGTTACACCTGCCCTACAGCTTCTGATGTTGGTGTGATGTTCCTTTAGTGTTAATCTGTAAATATACTGAAGTTGCAACAACTTAGAGAAAATACATTAATTAGTTTGCCTTTTTCTATTAACTGAGCAGTATTGAATGTAGTAGATTTAGATGTTTTTGTGTGTGTGTGTGTGTGTGTGTGTGTGTGTGTGTGTGTGCGTGTGCGTGTGCGTGTGCGTGTGTGTGTGTGTGTGTGTGTGTGTGTGTGTGTGTGTGTGTGTGTGTTGTCAGACAGAGCCAACCCACTAAGGGGGTCCAGGTGGGTACAGCACCATGTAAACAATTGTGAAAGTGCATTACTTACCATGGTTAGTTAAATGCAACATCAAGCTATGAAAGTAAGGCAGGCATTGATAAGCTCAGCTTCAATATTAATGAAACCCATTTCCTCAGTTCCTGAAATTCACTGTGTGAGGTTCTAGCATTAATAAGTTGCTAGTTGTGCAGTTCTGTGACTTCACATTGCACATAGAGAGATGCAACAAATTTTGCAGAAGCTTCATTTGTCTACTTTGTTAGTGTGTCCTGCTACAAATGTCATACAATGCCAAAAGTTTTGTTACTACAAGCATCAACATGCTAGATGGACACTTCTTATTTTATTTTATCTTGTTTTTATTGTGTTTTTTGACATTTCAAAAGTTGTTCTATAGCATGCATTTCACTTGCTGTACTATTATTATTTATTTTGTATTTTAAGTTTACTGTCATAATTTTAAGTCATTATTACAAATAAGGCATGACTGAAAAGGATCTTTAAAGTTCAGTCTGCTTTAGTAGCAGAATAAAAGAAATGCAAAATAAAAATAAATAATTAAATACAAATAAAGTTTGTATTTCATGTTTGATGACCTGGCAGTCATTAGGTCCATATACAAGAAAAACTAAACACATATTTGCAAAGCTAAACAAAATGTAACCATTAAAACATAATAAGTAGTATGTATATAACGTGATAAGACAGCAACAAACTAAACATTGTTGCCAAAACAATTCTCTTAATCTCCATAGTTGTTATTTTTCACACTAGGAATGTTGAGTATGTTTCATTTAATGTTTCACGATACTTAGAGTTCACATTTATATTGTCAACCTTGGCATGCATTGCACTTTTTGAACTGTTAGACATTTTTGTTCATCTGCCATGATCAATGAGCCATGTTTGTTAAACAGAAGATCTTAATTAGCTCAAACAACCTTTTAAAAGAATGCGCAGGCCTATTTTGTAAATCAAATTACTGTTGTTTGCATATTCAGATCTACTTTACATAAACAATATAATTACAGCTCTTGCTTTCTCCCAATGTGACTAGGAGAAAAAGTTGTGTTACACGGAAATTCTAATTAGTCTTGAATACTCGAGGATAAGGCTAATTAACATCCATTATTTTCTTTCCCTTTTCATGTTAAGCCTTAACAACATTTGTTGTTTTTATGTTTGACAAGTGTATTCATACTCCTTGTCCCTAAGTATTATGCACAGTACTCATGCTCAATGCAGGAAAATATTATCTAATAAAAATGAAATGCACAGTGCTCATGCTCAATATGGAAAAATATTATCTAATAAAAATGAAATATTTCCAGTTAAATACTTGCCACCATAAAAGAACTGCTGATTTTTATGTTTTTACATGTTAATGATAAAAATCTGTAGAATGCATCTTTTTCCTTTTCTCATGGTGAATTAATCAGCTATAATTACTAAATCACCAATAATTGAATAGTGTCTCAATTCAGCACTGTATGTTATTAATATTTTCCCTTAGTAATGCGTACATTCAATAAAGCATTCTGATCATGGCATCCCTTTAAAGCTTAATTCGTTCTATAGCCTGTATGACATTATAGCTTTTTTACTTATCTTTCCTTTCTCTTTCTTTCTTTCCTTCTTCTTAGCCTCAAGAATTTTTTTTTTGAAATTTAACTACTGCTTTAGAGATACTAAAGTGAACTGGATGTGATGCAATGTAACACAGAGAGCATCGGACTAAGAGCCCTGAGGAGGAAGAGCATAACTTCTTGTAGTAGTGAACACATTTACCTTTCTACATAAAGTTATGTGCTGTTAATTATTCACAGTCATGATTATTTTAAAACAAGGTCTAATGTAATACACAGTCAGTAGAGAGAGCTGTGATCATAACTGTCACATGGACAGGGTATTCTTTTACTGTGTGTATGGCATGCTTTTTAAATCTTACTTCAGCTTACCATGCTTTCCATAGTTTATGTTTTTATTTTTTATTTTATCTACTTTAGCTGGGTACATGAACTGGACAATGTGCCCTTTATCAGGGCTGACCTGAGTTATGATTTTATCTTAGAATGTGTAGAGTGACAGAGGTAGTGGCCAGCACAGTGTGCTGCAAACTACTGCAATTTAAACAGTTTGGAAAGGAAAACTGCCAAACTATTTATACTGCTGTTTTCTCTATACTAGAATTAAATATTACATTTCCATAAATTGTATGCCTGCATTGTATGTTTACACTATAGAAAGCATTAGTGAACAACAAGAATGAGAAAGCTATTACAATCAGCATTTGTTATTATTATTATTATTATTGTTGCCATTTTTATGCATTTGTGATAGCCATACTCAGTGCTTACTATGTGTCTTTCTAATGTAATCTTTTTGCTTCATATTAAGAAATTATTTTCAATTATATTATTAACATACATTTATTCTAAAGTCACTTATGGACTAGCCATTAATGCTGGTTACCTTTTTTCATTTTTGGTATGAGTTCCTTATGCTCAATTCAATGAGTTTAACTCATTTGGAACTCAGAGTTTCTTGCAGGTAGCCAACCCCCCCTAAACCCTCCACATTTCCTGGACTTACATATATCAACTCCGCAGTCAAAAATAAAGGAGGTATTTACAAAATAACTTAGAAATTACATTGGCAGTAACTTCCTATGGGGATAAAGTGATCAGAGAGTTCAACATTGCAGAGATGAACTTGAGCATAATGGTCCTCATTCACAGTATAATCTCTGTGGTGTGGAGAAGCCACATTTCTGTTTTTGCATTAGTGTCTCTTGCCCCACAGTATCAGTGGCCTTCAGGATTTTATTTTTTATTTCACTTGCATCTGCCATTTTATTTCTATCTACTGGCTGCAGACAATATCAGTAAGTACTATTCCTTTAAAATGTTTGACCAGGCCCAGCTGGAGAAGAAGTAGTGCTACAATGAATGCAAACATTAGCTTATTCCTAGTACAGTGGAACAGGTAATTAATCACTGAACATGTATCTAAAGTGCTCTGCTTCAGACGCATCACTCTTGTACATGACCAGCTGGCAGGAACTACACCAGACACAGCAATGTGGTATATCAGTGCTTTATCATTTGGATCTTGCATAGTGAAGTATGAAGCCCGCATATTCCCCATGCTGCCACTGCTAGATATGGGCATTCTTACATATGTGGGTGACTGTAATATGTAGCACACTACCTGTTGTAGGGGATGTCAGGATACACTGCAGCTTCTGAAAGCAGAACAGATTTTGTGCCAAAGTGTAACAAAAACAATACACTATGCAAAGTCAGTTGTACTTTCTGAGGGGAGTGTGTCAGCCTTCCCTGTGTCTGCAGTCAATCAAATGCAGTAGTAAATTGGAAATTATGCAGTAACTGGCATGCAGGAAGGATGACAAATGATCTTTAAAATAAAGGCAGCCAAGCCCATATTGGAAAAAAAACATATAGAGGGATGGTCTACAAGGCATTACCAGATCATTAAGAAGCATCATAAGGTAAGGCAGAAGACCGGGATTGGAGGAATGAGCTAGGAAACAAGCTAAGTGATATGAATGTGGTGATCAGTGTTTTATTTTATTTTATAGGCTCATTTTGTATAAATGTTTTACTGTAGCAATAAAGGTGAGTCAAAAACAACAGAAAACATGGACGTGTGACAGAGTTGACTGGAAGGGTGATAGGGTTGCACAAGAAAATTGTGATAAAGCACATTGAACCTCGCTGATAATTGTCCATGATGAGAGACTGTGCAATCTCTTGTCTTCTATTTCTTCTCCTTCCCCTTGAATGTGTACTGTATGAAGTGTCGGCATGGTCCTTCGAGCACTCCATGCCCAGCATATTGAGTAAGGCATTTCCATGGATGCAGACATTTGTAGGCACTTAAATGTACTTTCAGCATGACATAATGCCAACAGTAATCTCCAGTTTCAACAGATTTAGGAATCTACTGCTACAAAAATATGATCTGCTACTGCCAACTGCACTATGGACAAGTGGGATGCTCTTCCAGATTCATCTAGAGCCACAGCTCTCACAGCATCTGGCTGCAACACAGGCAGCCTGCTGCTCAACAGCCTTGGCATCAGCTGTGCAGATGGTTGGATAAAAACCTGTAAAGGTCTGATCTGTTGAACTTGTCACACAAAACTGGTTATGCTGACAGCTAATAAAAATCACATAATGGTTACAGATATCAGTTAGATATGAGCAACACAAACAGCAAGTATAAAATATAAAATATCAAACCAAGATTTTGTAAGTTGCAACTGTTCCTCTCTTGACCATTAGATTTTTTTTCTTTCTTTTTATTGACTTTGTTTATAAATGAGAAATTACATAAAGACTACATAATGCAGTTGAGCAAGTGGTGTCTCGGTAGACACTACAGTGCAAATATTGTAGGGCATCCAGACATATGTTAAAAGCCAAACAGCAGTGCACAGTGTTTAAAAAGAAATCTATCACTCAGAGGCATAGAATGCAGTCCAGGTAATTCTGGGTAATCTTGTATTCTGCTTGTTTGAACAAACAACCATACTGTTAGTGCCCAGCACTGCAGGGCCGGCCCTAGCTGAAATGACGCACTAGGCGAAGTAGTGCTCCAGTGCCCCTTAAGCCCCACCCACACCACACATGAAACATCCCTGTTTAAGCCACACCCACTGGGTCATTCCCCAAGAAAGCCACTCCAGTCATTTCCTTAAATTATTTAAATGCTTAGGAAGAAAAAGATACCTTGTAATGTAGTTAAACTGCAGCTACCTTTGCATATGTATTTTCTACTTGAAATACCAGAGCAAGATCATGGTCGAGTAGAGTCCTAGGAAGGGTAATAGACCACCAGCCCAGAGCAACCCCCAACAGCAGCCCCCTCCTCAGCCATTCCAGTGTTTCATTATTTGGTTATCTCACCAGTTACCATGCATACTGTTCTATTTGCCTCTACAATGATTACATTGTATCTGATATTGAAATAAAGTAGCACAAAACACAGATAGCCATTTGTTAAACAAACATTACAGTCTCACAATAAAAACAGACTTAGCATGTGCAGTAAACTTCTCTGTCCTTGAAACTTACGTTCATTGAAATGGCAAAACTCACATTCATTGAAACGGCATGAAAACCCACATTCATAGAAATGGATCTGGTTGGTGGAGAATTAAGTTTACCTTTGGGCTGTTTTCAAAACAGACTCCTTGCACACATTTTTTTAGGGCCATGCATATATGTATTTATTCTTTAATTCATTTTCCTGATTGTATTGAATTATATTCCTTATATAATACAGCACCACTTATTAGAATGTGTTTTAAATTTGTAGTTTTAAACATTCTTTTAATAAGCAACAAAACAAAATGTATGAACCAATAACTACCCATTCCAGAAAATTTCAACAATAAAAGGCCACTCAAGACTTCTATCATTACAATCCATTAATATTACTCCACACGTGCAATCTCTGCAGAAGTAAAATCATCTGAATTCCACATTAAAGAAATCTGTAACTAATGAAGAGGTTGCTACTGGCAAACAACTTTACACATCAATGTTATCTACAAATTCAGTGCCTGCTGCCCTTGAAAAATTAATTGCCTATATTACATTACAAATTAGTAAGTTGGTAATATTGTAGTAAGTTGGTAATATTGCAGTAGGAAATGATTAACAAGTTCACAGTCACTAGGCATCTCATACAAAAGGACATACTCAGGAGTGTAGAACCCCTATCCCCCCTTATAATGCACCAAATAATCAACAGTCATATAAGCACTGCATATTAATACTTCATCTACATGGTGTGGGAGTGGAATCCACATCCTTCTGCAACAAAGGCAATTATGCTACTAACACTGCTTTTAGATTTTACAACACTGCGTGCCATTTGATAAAGAAAAAACAGCCATTTGCACACTGAAAACATTTACACTTGTTACAGTGTGTTCAGTTTGTAGTTTTGAACATTTTTCCAGTAAGTAATGAAACAAAATGGATGACCCAATAATGACAAACCTGCCCATTTTAAAAAATAGCATGTAGAATATTTTCCTGGGTCACCACATTCTTCTTAAAATATATATTTATTGACACCATTAATGGGTTCATATGGTTTGAAATAGATGAGCTATGTCAATAGGTCAGTTAGCACACTGAGTTAATGGTGGGGTTTGGTGTTCTCTGGGTGCAAGGTTCAAATCTGTTTGCACACATTATTATTTTTGTTCAAGAGAAATCTTGACCAATGGATGGGAGATCGCAGATATACCCCAGGGATTACCTCAGTGTCACTGCTCAACAGAGGCACAGCAAAATAATGGGTATAGTTCCCCATACTAAAGGGGTGGCGTAAGCCACAAAACTATGGGCTAGGCTTGTAAATGCCCTCGGGCAGATAGCCTAGTATGAACCTATGAACCTATGAACCTATAAATCATATTCCACTGAGGCTTAATACAACTTTAAAAGAAAGTGTAAGAAAAATGGCAAAAGGTATTATATTTTGAGCAGGTTGAAATGAAGCATCACGCTAAACTCAAATAAAAATACATGAAACAGCAGCATATACAGTCTTACAAATTCTGCACTAAAGCAGATTGTTAAAGGAAAAACAATTGCAGAAGTCTTAATGTTTCAGAACTGTTTAGAATTGCTGTGCTGCATTTTCTGTAAAATGCTTCATTATACTGTACTGTACTGTAGTAACACCTCTTAATTGTTATAATTTATCCATAATATTGTAATTTTTGCAGTGATATGCAGACTTGAACCATTTATTTTTATTAAAGTCCCCAATAAAACTGAAACTATTTACTGGGTATATTAATTACTAAATCGCCAAACTAATTCTGCGTGAACCACTATCCACTATTTGATCCAGTATACCCATATATATTTTTGGAGTAAATTGAATATTTCTTTCTCTTTCTGTTTGGATTTTTTAATGCCATTTACCATGGTGTTCACTGGTCATAAATTGACAGATGTAGCAGTTGTTGTTCTTGTTTACCGCAATTACATGCCAGCACTCCATTCAGTATGCATGGGGCAAAGAAAGGGCACACAAACTGACCTTTACCAGGTAAACTTGGAGGTGCAAGTTGTACATCGGAAATGACAGATAAGCGCTGCACTATAGAAATTAGTCTTCTCTGCAATGTGGTCATTATCCATAGTGGATGTTTTCATTATTTGCTACATTTACAGATATTCCTGTCCTTATCATATCCTGTCTGCCAATACAAGGTTAAGTTGCAATACTTGTCTTGAATTTACTCTTGTATTCATTATACGAATTATAAGCAATAAACTACATATCTAGAATAACTCTCATATCTGCGTAATACATTTGAATCGATTATCACAAAGCAACATTCAATGCATTATATATCACTTACAATAATCCTGTAACTAACTTAACTTACTTAACTCTATTTTTTGTAAATGGAAACTATAGAACAAGTTGTGTACACATGACGTTTGATTGACTAAATGTGTATGTGCCGGACAAGACAACAAGAAAACTACTGAATTTCTACACACACATACTTTCTCTTGCATACAGAAACCAAGTTTATACTACACAAACACACACGAATACACTTACTTTCCTTCTTTTTAAACGAAACAACCACACGCATACACACAGAATTAATCCCTTTCAAAGTGCTTGTTTAATTTCCATGCACCACCATAAAACGTCTTTATATCAGTGTTGGCGATTGGCGAACATGCGTACAAAACGCATATATTGCTCTTTAAAGATAGTGGAAGCCTCCTCATCACAAAGCAGGGATAAAAGTGGGAGTGCACTCCCTCCTCCCCCTCAATCTACGATTCTGGCACCCTATGGTTTATTTATTCATTTTAATTACTGTACTTTTCTTATTATGCGTTCTCATAATAAGAAAAGTAAATTAATTAAAATAAATAAATACATGAGCACAAACTGCGCCCTTTACTGTACGGCACCCTAGGCAGTTGCCTAGTTCACCTATGCCTATGCCTAAGGCCAGCTGTGCAGCACTGGCTCACCTAATGTAGGAGGAGGGATCCATCATTGTCTGCCACATCAGTGACATCCACTGCAGGCTAGGCGTTAAAGAGGCATGCATCATACATGCCAAAATCTACATGCTTCAAGTTGTGTATTCGGAGTTCAGTTAATAATTATGTATGTGGAATGCCCTCCCAACAGTGGATCTTATACTATGTGCAATAGCACAATTCAGGCACCCCAGGTGGTGAGTAAGGTTGCATAGAAAAAGTACTCTGTGACGTAAGAAGAAAGTCCTCCATGAATGTTCACTATCAAAAAGCTTGCATCACATTTGCCTAGTCACAACAGCTCGTAAATCATACCTCAGATAGCCACATTTTCACAATGCATGCATTCGGCATTTGCAATTTATGAACACATAGCAAAGAAATTCTACAATTCTAAGTAGAAGATAGTCAATGTTATGTTTGACTCACTTTAATTTCAGGGTGCACAAACCTTGGATCAATGAGAAATTAAAAAAAATGAGTATGTAAATCTCACTCTGCAAACAAGTGAGCAATGACATTGCAAGCAAGTGTCATCTCCAGCAAGACAGAAAGCATTCCTATTGAAATTAGATATGTGGTAGTTAAAGAAGCATGTCTAGTGTGCAAAGGAGTCTCTAAGAGATGGGTCATTTATGAACAGGTGTGTGACATTACATGTTTTTAAAACTGTACCATGTTACATTTTTTACTATTCATCATTAGACCATCATCCTGATGCCATGATGGATTTTTATGAGTTAGGCTCTTTTAGAGTGGATTTGTGTCTTCAAAGAAGTTGATTATAGCTCCAGGTATGTTATTGTCTATGAACATGGTCACCCAAATACCTTAAAAGACAGTTTTTTTCATTAGAGATGTAAATGCCAGATAGAACTGGTCCCACGGCAGAGCTCTAAGGTACAACAGGATTAAAGTGAAAATGTGATCTCCATCTCCTTTCCCAAAGTTTTAATGTATTACGTTTCTGTACTAATGCCTTAAACATATATCTTTTCATATCTGTTGGGAAGTTATTTCATATCAATTTTTTCACCAAGGGCATACATACTTCCATTTCAAGACTAGCATTTCAATTTACCTCTTTCCCTGCTGCTTAATACATGTCTGTCATTCCTGCTTGAACCAAATTATATAATCTTTGATGGTGTTTAGCCTTTCATATATAGCTGCAGAAATACCTATTTGGTTTTGTTTTATTCTTTTTTTTCTTGACTGCTACATAGTCCATTTAACAATAGTAAATTATTGTTTAAATATTTAATGCATCAGCTACTGAACTTGGCAATGCACTCGGGCTTGCAGGCTTCGCTGCTTGTAACAGTTTGTGTAAAACTTACATTTATTTTATATCATTCCTAGTTTTGAAATATGCTAATTCATAATTCCTCTTTTCTTTGTAAATAAAAATAAGTGGTGTTGATGTTCAATTTAAACTTTTCACGATTATCTGAATACAGATAACATGCTATGCCGAAAACTCTGTAGAGAAACTGTGTCTATATTTTCGAACACTGGAGCACTGTAATAAATGGCCTTCTTAAAACATTTGCATTTGAAGTTTTATTTTTATCTCTGAATGAATGTGCTGTATGTTGATAGTTCTCAGTGTAATTTTAGCAATTGTACTGTACTACAGTCTGTGCTCTCCATTTAGAATTTGTGACTTTATCCTTAATTTACACATCTGTATACTTCTTTTGTCATAAATGTTTTCACATTTGCAGAATAACTAACATATGTTTCCTTCTTTGTCTGAAGCTGTGGGAGGAATTGTTACTCTGCAGGTGAATGTACTCCTCTTGCAGCTAAACATTGTGATAAAATCTCCTCGTACAACCTGAGACCCTACTCACAAGCCATATCACTTCTCATTATCCATACTCGTACCACCTGAGACACTAGTCACAAGCCATATCACTTCTCATTATCCATACTTGTACAACCTGAGACACTACTCACAAGCCATATCACATCTCATTATCCATACTTATACAACCTGAGACACTACTCACAAGCCATATCATGTCTCATTATCCATACTTGTACAACCTGAGACACTACTCACAAGCCATATCACTTCTCATTATCCATACTCATACAACCTGAGACCGTACTCACAAGCCATATCACTTCTCATTATCCATACTTGTACAACCTGAGACACTACTCACAAGCCATACCACTTCTCATTATCCATATTTGTACAAGCTGAGACACTACTCACAAGCAATATCACTTCTCATTATACATACTTGTACAACCTGAGACACTACTCACAAGCCATATCACTTCTCATTATCCATACTCGTACAACCTGAGACACTACTCACAAGCCATATCACTTCTCATTGTCCATACTTGCACAAACTGAGACACTACTCACAAGCCATATCACTTCTCATTATCCATACTCATACAACCTGAGACACTAGTCACAAGCAATATCACTTCTCATTATCCATACTCGTACAACCTGAGACTACTCACAAGCCATATCACTTCTCATTGTCCATACTTGTACAAACTGAGACACTACTCACAAGCAATATCACTTCTCATTATACATACTCATACAACCTGAGACAGTGCTCACAAGCCATACCACTTCTCATTATCCATACTCGTACAACCTGAGACACTACTCACAAGCCATATCACTTCTCATTATCCATACTTGTACAACCTGAGACACTACTCACAAGCCATACCACTTCTCATTATCCATATTTGTACAAGCTGAGACACTACTCACAAGCAATATCACTTCTCATTATACATACTTGTACAAACTGAGACACTACTCACAAGCCATATCACTTCTCATTATCCATACTTGTACAACCTGAGACACTAGTCACAAGCCATATCACGTCTCATTATCCATACTCTTACAACCTGAGACTGCTCACAAGCCATATCACTTCTCATTATCCATATTTGTACAAGCTGAGACACTACTCACAAGCAATATCACTTCTCATTATACATACTTGTACAAACTGAGACACTACTCACAAGCCATATCACTTCTCATTATCCATACTTGTACAATCTGAGACACTAGTCACAAGCCATATCACATCTCATTATCCATACTCGTACAACCTGAGACTGCTCACAAGCCATATCACTTCTCATTGTCCATACTTGTACAAACAGACACTACTCACAAGCCATATCACTTCTCATTATCCATACTTGTACAACCTGAGACACTACTCACAAACAATATCACTTCTCATTATCCATACTCATACCACCTGAGACACTAGTCACAAGCAATATCACTTCTCATTATCCATACTTGTACAAGCTGAGACACTACTCACAAGCAATATCACTTCTCATTATACATACTCGTACAACCTGAGACACTACTCACAAGCCATACCACTTCTTAGGAACAACAGACCACGTTTAGGTGTGCAGCAGTGGCGGCTGGTGACTTCAAATCAAAGGGGAGCTGCAGGAGACAGCTGAATGGGTGGGGTCAATGGGAATGTGTGTGGCCAACCCGAAAGGGGAGGAGCTATGCTCAAAACCACAAAAACTGTAACTTTAATTAAATACGCTGCCCTGGGTGCCATACCACCATTATGAGAGTCCAATCAAGACAAAATGAAGTGTAGAAGAAAAAATATATATTTTAATCCATTGGCTGCATGACAGCTTACTTAATATCTAGATGGAAACAAAAAGGATGTGAGGCATGAAAAAATAAATTACTTTTTAAATACATTACTGGAATGCCAGTCAAAATTAAGTATAAGAAAAACAAGCAACACTTAACTCAAATCACTTCTCTTTGCACTCCAGTTCTAATTATAATTTATATTCAGCTTTATTAAAGTACCAAGTAACATGCTGAAAGTAGCAATCTCTGTGATACCCCCACTTGTAAAAATGTTTCTTATCCAAAAAAGACCTGCTGCCTGACAACAACTATCTACTTGTTTCATGAGGAAAACATGATCAAAGTAAAAAATGAAAAGCAAACAAGAAACAAGCTCAGCATATATTGCTTAAAGGATTACTGCACAGGATATGGACCACACATGATAGATTGGCATTCTGTTTAGTTTGCAGGTAATGCCTGTAATGAGCTTAACATAATGTAATCCTGTCCTTTATTACAAATACTATCATATGCATTTCAATACCCAAGGCTTATACATTATCTAGTTATGTAAGTATTCTCTGCATGGCAACAACAGAAAGGCTTTCAATGTTGGCAATACTGCTTATTAAAACTTACTTGCATCTTACAATAACAGACAAGCTTACCTGATGGTCATTAAAGCACTGCTACTTAAACACAGAGCAAAAGGCACTTTCTGAATAATAATAAGTATAAATCAACAGTATAAAAATATGACAGAAACCAGAACATTCTACAAAATCAATGACAGATGAAAAGCCACTGTAGTACTTGTGTTTACCTTGGATGGGGGGGGATACTTTGCACATTTACACTGCATAACTGCTCCTTGCCTTGCTTGGACACATCCAGAGTCACTACATGGGGGAGTGGGGTGCAACAAGTTTGTCACAATTTGAAATGTCTCTGGCTGACTGCGATGGCCATGACACATTTGTCATACCTCTCAACCTCAGAGCAAGAAATCTGGACAAAGCCATACATAGAAGTGGGACAAAGGCCCACAAATAAGGACACTTTTTAAATATTACTCTTATAAACTTAGAAAGATAATAGAATAGTAGGTCTTGCATTAGTATGAATTTTCTGAAAGGTATGAAATCTGAAACTCAAATGTCTTTCATTATTTTCTAACTTCAGTCTTTAATGATTTGCCACTAATTTGCCAAAAAAACACAATTTTATGAAAAATGGACCAAAAATGTGATGCAAAAATATAAAATAGTCACACAATACAGCTGGGAACCTGTCAAAGAAGGGACACTTTTTAATATTAGTTCTGCTAACATTGAGCAGCTGACAAAATAAAAGAATCTACACGCATTTCTGAAATAAAAGTAATCTATAACTGATTATTACAGTTATTTATTAATTGTAAACCCTCCATGTTTTCTTCCAAAATTGTCATTTTGCAGAGGGATAATTAGGGAAAGCGCAACATGTTGAGCCAAAATCGGGGACAGTTGAGAGGTTTGGATATGCCTAATTCTATAAAGCAATTTATTTGCGCGTACCTCTCAACCTGTTAATGCAGAAAATCTGGACAAGGCCAAATATATTGGTGAAACATACAAACACTACTAAAAATTGCTCTTGTATAAACTTAAGACAGTTGATAGAATAAGAGGTCTTGCTTTAGCATGCATTTTTCTGAAGGTTATGATGTAAACCTCAATGTCTGTCATTTAGTGACTTCATTCCTAAATGATTTGTCAGAAAACCACACATTTTATGAGGAACAAACCAAAAATAAGAAGCAAGTATCTATTCATTCTGCATAAATATAGACAGCTGAGAGGTATAGTTCAACTGGGGCTGTCTGAGTTTGCTGCCCTTCCCCTCTCAAAATCATGGTCGATTGGACCCTCCCCCTGCAACCATTATAATGTCCCATTCCTTGGTTATTTTGCCCCATTTACCATAAACACTGTAATGTGCATACTGCTTTACTTCTGCAATGATTTTGATTTAATTTGAAAGTTTTATTTTGCATTTTTACAGCACAACCCCCAGTAGATATCTGCTAAACAAAGCAATGCAGTCTCACAATGAAAACAGACTTAGCATTAAAACTTCTCTGCCCTTAAAACTCCCATGCATTGAAACAGCATTGAAACCCACATTCAAAGAAATATATTTTGCCAGTGGCAGATAAAATTAACTTTGGGCTGTTTTCAAATAATAGGCCCCTTTTGGGCTGTTTTCAAATCATAGGCCCCTTGAACACAAAACATACACATGCTCTTTGATACACCCCACTTGTATGAAGTTGTATTCCTTGTACAATACAGTACAGTTGTTAGAGGGCATTTTAAATTTATTGTTTTGAACATTTTTCCAGTAAACAATGAAACAAAATTCATGCACCGATGACAAAACTACCCAATTCAGAACATTTCCATCATAAAAGTCTACTCAACATTCTACAGTCCACCAGTATCAGTAAATATGCACAATCTCTGAAGTAGTAAAAGTCATCTAAATAATTCCGCATTAAAGAAATCTGTAACAATGAAGAGGTTGCTGCTAGCAAACAACTTTATATGTCATTGTTTATTTATCTACAAATAAAGTGCCTGTTGCCCTTGAGGAATACATTGGCTATGTTCAATACATTAAAAAAATGATAAGCTAGTAATATTGCAATAGGGAATGTATGTCAAACTGATAGGTTCATAGTTACTACTCTAGGTATCTTCGCCAAAAAGGACTGCAGCATCCACCCCCTTTACAATACAGTACAGTATCAGCAATGCATCTATCTACTGTGGGAGTACAACCCACAATCTTCTGCATCAAGAACAAGCACACTACCTGTTGTGCTATTAACAATGCAAACTGATTCAGAATAAGCAGCACTAAAGTTTTGTTCCCCTGCAGCTCTCAGCTCCTTGTAAAATCTACTCGACATGCAGTTGTATCTCTGAACTTTGCAGCACAAGAAATCGGGAAAAAGCCGAAATTTATTGGGGGGGGGGGCAAAAGCCCAAAAACCAGGGACACATTTTAAACATTGCTTGTATAATGTTGGAAAGTTGCTAGAATAAAATGCTGTGTTACCACCATACATTTCACTGCCACGTCTTTAACCTAGGGGACCCTATGCAAAACAGCCAGAGAAACATACCGCTATGCCAAATCAGCTGTTTTGTGAAAGAGAGGAAGACATCTTAAATGGCTACCATTTAGTGAATTCAGTTCTCACCATAGCTGTCAACCTCTTAGCACAAAACACCTGAACAAAGCCAATAATGGGGGAATATAGCCCCCAAACATATTCAGTGAATTCAGTTCTCACCATAGCTCTCAACCTCTTAGCAAAAAACATATGGACAAAGCCAGTAATGGGGGAATACAGCCCCCAAACTTTCAGTGAATTCAGTTCTCACCATAGATAGCTCTCAACCTTAACACAAAATACCTGGATGAAGCCAATAATGGAGGAATACAGTCCCAAAAATAGGGACAAATTTCAAATATTCATGTTATAAACTTAGACAACTGCCAGAATAAACGGTTTTGTGTTACCATGTACTTTCTGAAGAATATGAAGTCTGAAATTCAAATGCCTGTTATTTTTAAACATTTAACCAGGAAATTAGTCTGACTTGGAACAAAAGACAATTTTCAGCAGAGCAGGGAGAAACTCCAGTCACATCTTTGTAAGATGGGAAGACATACAGACTCCACACAGAGGGTACCCCAGCCAAAAATCAAACCAGATAACCTGTAGCTGTCAGGCAGCAATGCTACCAGTGTTCCACTGCACTACAGACTTTGCAAGGAAAAATGTAGATACAGAAACCACAGATTTTATGAGGAACATAACAAATATGAGGCCAAAATCTGCAAATTCTTTTTTTTTTTTAAATGGTGGTGGATAAGGAATTCAGGTCCTTGCCACCTGCATCCAAGGTACAGGGCTCAAGCCTGGGTATCTCTTCCCACCATTTGTTCTCTCTAGCCAACAGTATATAGCAACTGGGGCATTTTACACACACACACCCATACCTACCTTGTGTCCAGCCGTTTCATGAAGCAGTAGTACAGTCCAAGTCACAAAGCCTTTACACACACATGTATGCAGCCAGCAACCATTTCCACACCTAAAGCAGCAGTACAAGTCATGAACGAAGCCCGCACAGCAGTGAAATCCCCGCAAGAGCTCAACCCTCAGTCCTCATTGGTTCTGCCTGCAGCTGAAGCAGTCTAGAGCTCCTCTGTTCTGTGCGGTCGTCACCGCACAGATTCCTGGGTATCTCTTATTTTGCATCCGGACTGCTGACAAAAGCAGCCTGAGTTCCCCAATGTATCCACGCATGCGTGGAGGAGTAGGGACTCATGATTTTTTTTTCTTTGTTTTCTTGATTCACGTTTTTTTCTTTTGTTTTTTCTAGGTGGGAGGGCTGCAGTCCTGCAGTCCTATAGCACGAGCCACCCCTGGTGTAAAGCTCTCCTTAATCTATCAGCACAATCCCAACAGCAAAAAGGAGAGAGCACCACAGCTAGAGCAGGTCTATGCAATATAAACAAATTTTAATTTGGTAGTAAGCACTTTCACGCCCCATCGGACGCTTCTTCGCACTTCAATGAATACAGAGAATAACATCACCTACATTTATAGACATATGCAAGTAATCAAACAATTAAGCAATAAATTCATCAATCAATTAAACTTCTTTTAACCACCGATGAGTTTCTTAAGGCACATAATATAAAAAATAAATAAAAATGAACCATTTATATAGATAACTGATAGAAAGTCATGACAAAACTCAAAATACAAACTGTCAGGTGCAGGGTAGTTATTCAAATATATATGTACATATTAATATAGCAATAAAACCACACATAAATACATATATAAAAAAACCTATCCAGCATATCTATCTATATATAAATATAAATATATGTATAAAACTATTTAAATAATATAAATCTATAAATATATATAAAATATATGAAAAATGTAAGGCATTTAAATGATTTGTTATAAATATATATATATATATATATATATATATATATATATATATATATATTTACACACACAAATACAGACAAGTCATAGAAAAACTATATATGTGTCATCATCATCATCATCTTTCGGCTGTTCCCGTTAGGGGTACCCACAGCGGATCATCTGTTTCCATTTCTTCCTGTCCTCTGCATCATGCTCTTTCACACCAACCGCCTGCATGTCCTCTCTCACCACATCCATAAACCTCATCTTAGGCCTTCCTCTTTTCCTCTTACCTGGCAGCTCCATCCTTAGCATCCTTTTCCCAATATACCCAGCATCCCTCCTCAGCACATGTCCAAACTGACGCAACCTCGCCTTTCTTGCTTTGTCTTCAAACTGTCCAAACTGAGCTGACCCTCTAATATACTGATTCCTAACCCTGTCCATCCTAGTCACATCCAGTGCAAATCTTAACATCTTTAACTCTGCCACATCCAGCTCCGACTCCTGCCTTTTCGACAATGCTATCGTCTCCAACCCATATAACATAGCTGGTCTCACTACCCTCTTGTAGACCTTCCCTTTCACTCTTATTGGTACCCGCCTGTCACAAATCACTCCTGATACTCTTCTCCACCCATTCCATCCTGCCTGTACTCTCTTCTTCACCTCTCTTCCACACTCACCATTACTCCGAACTGTTGATCCTAAGTACTTAAACTCATCCACCTTTACCAACTCTACTCCCTGCATCCTCACCATTCCACTACCCTCCATCTCATTTACACACATATAATCTGTTTTAGCCCTGCTGATCTTCATTTCTCTCCTCTCTAAAGCATATCTCCACCTCTCCAGGGTCTCCTAAACCTGGTCCCTACTCTCACTACATATCACAATGTCATCTGCAAACATCATAGTCCACGGGGCCTCCTGCCTAATCTCATCTGTCAATCTGTCCATCACCACTGCAAATAAGAAAGGGCTGAGAGCTGATCCTTGATGTAATCCCACCTCCACCTTAAATGTATCTGTCACTCCCACCACAGTCCTCACCAATGTCACACTACCCTTGTACATATCCTGTACCACTCTTACATGCTTCTCTGCCACTCCCGACTTCCTCATACAATACCACAACTCCTTTCTAGGCACCCTGTCATATGCTTTCTCTAAGTCCACAAAGACACAATGCAACTCCTTCTAACCTTCTTTGTATTTCTCCAACAACACTCTCAGAGCAAATATTGCATCTGTAGTACTCTTTCCTGGCAGGATACCATACTGCTGATCACTAATCATCACCTCCCTTCTTAACCTAGCTTCCACTACTCTTTCCTATAACTTCAAGCTGTGACTGATCAATTTTATCCCTCTGTAGTTACTGCAGCTATGCACATCACCCTTATTCTTAAAGATAGGTACAAAACACTTTTTTTCTCCACTCCTCAGGCATCCTCTGACTTTCCAAAATTTCATTAAACAATCTGGTTAAAAAATACACTGCCATTTTTCCTAAGCACCTCCATGCTTCCACTGGTATGTCATCTGGGTCAACATCCTTTCCATTCTTCATCCTCTTCATAGCTGTCCTTACTTCCTCCTTGTTAATCTGCTTCACTTCCTGATTCACTATCCCCACACCATCCAACCTTCTCTCTCTCTCATTCTCTTCATTCATCAGCCCTTCAAAGTACTCTTTCCATCTACTCAACACACTCTCATCACTTGTGAGTACATTTTCCTCACTGTCCTTTATCACCCTTACCTGCTGCACATCTTTCCCAGCTCTGTCCCTCTGTCTAGCCAATCGGTACAGGTCCTTTTCTCCCTCTTTAGTGTCTAATCTCTCATACAACTCTCTATATGCCTTATCCTTAGTTTTCGCCACTTCTCTCTTTGCCATGCGCCTCATCTCCTTATACTCATGTCTACTTTCTTCATCTCTTTGACAATCCCACTTCTTCACCAGCCTCGTCCTCTGTATACTCTCCTGTACTTCCTCATTCCACCACCATGTCTCCATGTCCTCCTTCCTCTATCCAGATGTCACAACAAGCACCTTCCTAGCAGTCTCCCTTACTAGCTCTGCTGTAGTTACCCAGCTATTCAGTTACTCTTCGTTGCCTCCGAGTGCCTGTCTTAACTCTTCCCTGAACTCCACCTCACAATCACCCTTTTTTAACTTCCACCATTTAAAACTATATATGTGTATACATATATATATATACACAGATAAATGCATTCATTCATAAATATTTTTTTTTAAAAATTCATAGATAAAAAATGTACATACATAAAAACTGCACATAAATAAAAATGCATAGTGTACAGAAGTCTGTACCGTCATCACTCAATGCTTCAGGGGTCTGTCCAGCAGAAAAGGCTTTAATGCAACCTTGTCATTTAGTCCAAACCGCTTATCTGCCTGCATACCACTTCTCATTATCCATACTCATACAACCCGAGACACTACTCACAAGCAATATCACTTCTCATTATACATACTCGTACAACCTGAGACACTACTCACAAGCAATATCACTTCTCATTATACATACTCGTACAAACTGAGACACTATTCACAAGCAATATCACTTCTCATTATCCATACTCATACAACCCGAGACAATACTCACAAGCAATATCAATTCTCATTATACATACGCGTACAACGTGAGACACTACTCACAAGCAATATCACTTCTCATTATCCATAATCATACAACCTGAGTCACTACTCACAAGCAATATCACGTCTCATTATACATACTCGTACAACCTGAGACACTACTCAAAAGCAATATCACTTCTCATTATCCATACTCATGCAATCTGAGACACTACTCACAAGCAATATCACTTCTCATTATCCATACTCATACAACCTGAGAGACTACTCACAAGCAATATCACTTCTCATTATCCATACTCATACAACCTGAGAGACTACTCACAAGCAACATCACTTTTCACTATCCATACTCGTACAATCTGAGACACTACTCACAAGCAATATCACTTCTCATTATCCATACTCATGCAATCTGAGACACTACTCACAAGCAATATTACTTCTCATTATCCATACTCATACAACTTGAGAAACTACTCACAAGCAATATCACTTTTCACTATCCATACTCATACAACCCGAGACACTACTCACAAGCACTAATACTTCTCATTATACATACTCATACAACCTGAGACACTACTCACAAGCAATATAATTTCTAATTATCCATACTCATACATCCCGAGACACTACTCACAAGCAATATCACTTCTCATTATACATACTCGTACAACCTGAGACACTACTCACAAGCAATATCACTTCTCATTATACATACTCGTACAACCTGAGACACTACTCACAAGCAATATCACTTCTCATTATACATACTCGTACAACCTGAGGCACTACTCACAAGTAATATCACTTCTCATTATCCATACTCATACAAACTGAGACACTACTCACAAGCAATATCACTTCTCATTATACATACTCGTACAACCTGAGACACTACTCACAAGCAATATCACTTCTCATTATCCATACTCATACAACCCGAGAAACTACTCACAAGCAATATTACTTCTCATTATAAATATTCGTACAACCTGAGACATTACTCACAAGCAATATCACTTCTCATTATCCATACTCATACATCCCGAGACACTACTCACAAGCAATATCACTTCTCATTATCCATACTCATACAACCCGAGACACTACTCACAAGCAATATCACTTCTCATTATACATACTTGTACAACCTGAGACATTACTCACAAGCAATATCACTTCTCATTATCCATACTCATACAACCCGAGACACTACTCACAAGCAATATCACTTCTCATTATCCATATTCATACAACCCGAGACACTACTCACAAGCAATATCACTTCTCATTATACATACTCGTACAACCTGAGACACTACTCACAAGCAATATCACTTCTCATTATCCATACTCATACAACCTGAGACTGTACTCACAAGCCGTACCACTTCTCATTATCAATACTTGCACAACCAGAGAAACTAGTCACAAGCCGTATCACTTCTCATTATCCATACTTGTACAACCTGAGACACTAGTCACAAGCCATACCACTTTTCATTATCCATACTTGTAAAACCTGAGACACTACTAACAAGCCATATCACCTCTCATTATCCATACTTGTACAACCTGAGATACTACTCACAAGCCATACCACTTCTCATTATCCATACTCATACAACCTGAGACACTACTCACAAGACATACCACTTCTCATTATCCATACTCATACAACCTGAGACACTACTCACAAGCAATATCACTTCTCATTATCCATACTCATACAACCTGAGACATTACTCACACACAATATCACTTCTCATTATCCATACTCATACAACCCGAGACACTACTCACAAGCAATATCACTTCTCATTATACATACTCATACAACCTGTGGCACTACTTACAAGCAATATCACTTCTCATTATCCATACTCATACAACCAGAGACACTACTCACAAGCAATATCACTTTTCATTATCCATACTCATACAACCCGAGACACAACTCACAAGCAATATCACTTCTCACTATACATACTCGTACAACCTGAGACACTACTCACTAGCAATATCACTTCTCATTATCCATACTCATACAAACCGAGACACTACTCATTAGCAATATCACTTCTCATTATACATACTCGTACAACCTGAGACACTACTCACAAGCAATATCACTTCTCATTATCCATACTCATACAACCCGAGACACTACTCACAAGCAATATCACTTCTCATTATACATACTTGTACAACCTGAGACACTACTCACAAGCAATATCACTTCTCATTATCCATACTCATACAACCCGAGACACTACTCACAAGTAATATCACTTCTCATTATACACACTCGTACAATCTGAGACACTACTCACAAGCAATATCACTTCTCATTATCCATACTCATACAACCTGAGACGCTACTCACAAGCCAAACCACTTCTCATTATCAATACTTGCACAACCTGAGAAACTAGTCACAAGCCATATCACTTCTCATTATCAATACTTGTACAACCTGAGACAGTACTCACAAGCAATATCACTTCTCATTATCCATACTCATACAACCTGAGACAGTACTCACAAGCAATATCACTTCTCATTATCCATACTTGTACAACCTGAGACACTACTCACAAGCCATGCCACTTCTCAGTATGCATACTTGTACAACCTGAGACACTACTCATAAGCAATATCACTTCTCATTATACATACTCGTACAAACCGAGACACTACTCACAAGCCATACCACTTCTCATTATCCATACTTGTACAACCTGAGACCCTACTCACAAGCCATACCACTTCTCATTATCCATACTCATACAACCCGAGACACTACTCACAAGTAATATCACTTCTCATTATACACACTCGTACAACCTGAGACACTACTCACAAGCAATATCACTTTTCATTATCCATACTCATACAACCTGAGATGGTACTCACAAGCTGTACCACTTCTCATTATCAATACTTGCACAATCAGAGAAACTAGTCACAAGCCGTATCACTTCTCATTATCAATACTTGTACAACCTGAGTCAGTACTCACAAGCAATACCACTTCTCATTATCCATACTTGTGCAACCTGAGACACTAGTCACAAGCCATACCACTTCTCATTATCCATACTTGTAAAACCTGAGACACTACTCACAAGAAATATCACTTCTCATTATCCATACTCATACAACCTGAGACAGTACTCACAAGCAATATCACTTCTCATTATCCATACTTGTACAACCTGAGACACTACTCACAAGCCATAACACTTCTCATTATCCATACTCGTACAACCTGAGACACTACTAACAAGCCATATCACCTCTCATTATCCATACTTGTACAACCTGAGACACTACTCACAAGCCATACCACTTCTCATTATCCATACTCATACAACCTGAGACACTACTCACAAGCAATATCACTTCTCATTATCCATACTCATACAACCTGAGACATTACTCACACACAATATCACTTCTCATTATCCATACTCATACAACCCGAGACACTACTCACAAGCAATATCACTTCTCATTATACATACTCGTACAACCTGAGAGACTACTCACAACCAATATCATTTCTCATTATCCATACTCATACAACCTGAGACACTACTCACTAGCAATATCACTTCTCATTATACATACTCATACAACCTGTGGCACTACTTACAAGCAATATCACTTCTCATTATCCATACTCATACAACCTGAGACACCACTCACAAGCAATATCACTTCTCATTATCCATACTCATACAACCCGAGACACTACTCACAAGCAATATCACTTCTCATTATACATACTCATACAACCTGAGACACTACTCACAAGCAATATCACTTCTCATTATCCATACTCATACAACCCGAGACACTACTCACAAGCAATATCACTTCTCATTATACATAGTTGTACAACCTGAGACACTACTCACAAGCAATATCACTTCTCATTATCCATACTCATACAACCCGAGACACTACTCACAAGTAATATCACTTCTCATTATACACACTCATACAACCTGAGACACTACTCACAAGCAATATCACTTCTCATTATCCATACTCATACAACCTGAGACGCTACTCACAAGCCATACCACTTCTCATTATCAATACTTGCACAACCAGAGAAACTAGTCACAAGCCATATCACTTCTCATTATCAATACATGTACAACCTTAGACAGTACTCACAAGCAATATCACTTCTCATTATCCATACTCATACAACCTGAGACAGTACTCACAAGCAATATCACTTCTCATTATCCATACTTGTACAACCTGAGACACTACTCACAAGCCATGCCACTTCTCAGTATCCATACTTGTACAACCTGAGACACTACTCATAAGCAATATCACTTCTCATTATACATACTCGTACAAACCGAGACACTACTCACAAGCCATACCACTTCTCATTATCCATACTTGTACAATCTGAGACACTACTCACAAGCCATACCACTTCTCATTATCCGTACTCATACAACCTGAGACACTACTCACAAGCAATATCACTTCTCATTATCCATACTCATACAACCTGAGACACTACTTACAAGCAATATCACTTCTCATTATCCATACTTGTACAACCTGAGACACTACTCACAAGCCATACCACTTCTCATTATCCATACTCATACAACCCGAGACACTACTCACAAGCAATATCACTTCTCATTATACATACTCGTACAACCTGAGACACTACTCACAAGCAATATCACTTCTCATTATCCATACTCATACAACCCGAGGCACTACTCACAAGCAATATCACTTCTCATTATACATACTCGTACAACCTGAGACACTACTCACAAGCAATATCACTTCTTATTATACATTCTCGTACAACCTGTGACACTATTCACAAGCAATATCACTTCTCATTATCCATACTTGTACAACCTGAGACACTACTCACAAGCCATATGACTTCTCATTATCTGTACTTATACAACCTGAGGGGTCACCTTTAAAATCTCGAAATCGCGTTTGCCCGAAACGGAATCCGATGGGACGAGAATACCGAAAACGCAGATGACCAAAAAGGACGGACTCGGTAAGTGTGCGATCGAGTGAGGGATTTAGTGTTAGGGAGCGGACAGGTAAGTATGCAATAGTGAGGGACTGTGGGTTAGGGGTGGGTTAAGTGAGTTAGGGTTAGGGTGCAGGTAGGGTGTGTGTGCAATGGTGAGGGACTGTGGGTTAGGGGTGGGTTAAGTGAGTTAGGATGCAGGTAGGGTGTGTGTGCGATGGTGAGGGACTGTGGGTTAGGGACTCGGTAAGTGTGCGATCGAGTGAGGGATTTAGTGTTAGGGAGCGGACAGGTAAGTCTGCGATAGTGAGGGACTGTGGGTTAGGGGTGGGTTAAGTGAGTTAGGGTTAGGGTGCAGGTAGGGTGTGTGTGCGATGGTGAGGGACTGTGGGTTAGGGGTGGGTTAAGTGAGTTAGGGTTAGGGTGCTGGTAGGGTAAGTGTGCGGTAGTGTCGGACCTTAGGGTTAGGGTTTGGGTTAGGGATAGTGCATATGTTATGTAGTGTACTGTGTTGGTGTAATGGTTTTCAGTGTTTTGCGTTGTCGGCATTTTATGTTTTCGGTCTTTTCGTTTCGGTCGTTAGTGTTTCGGGCAAACGCGGTTTCGAGGTTTTAAAGGTGATCCAACCTGAGACACTACTCACAAGCAATATCACTTCTCATTATCCATACTCATACAACCTGAGACACTACTCACAAGCAATATCACTTCTCATTATCCATACTTGTACAACCTGAGACAGTACTCACAAGCAATATCAATTCTCATTATACATACTCGTACAACGTGAGACACTACTCACACACAATATCACTTCTCATTATCCATACTTGTACAACCTGAGACACTACTGACAAGCAATATCACTTCTCATTATCCGTAGTACCAAACTCACTAGCACTACACATGCATTCACCTCTCAGACTTCTACTGTTTTGTTAATTCTCTCTATTGACCTAAAAGAATCAACAAGTTTCTCCAAATTCAGTATGCAACTCAAAGAACATCTCTTCATACAAGACAAATGATTATAATGATCCTGCATCATCACAGGTATATCACTGAACATACTATCCATATATCCTTTTCACTTTTTCTCTTCTCCTCCTCTCACAGTATTCCTGAAGGTTGACCCACTTTGAAAAGTAGTGTATCTATTGTACGTTGTACTTTGCTTCTTTATTATAATGTATATTTACACTTTTCTATGTAATTAATCTGAACTACTTTATTCTTCTTTAAATTTCTGCCTTTTTGGATTTTAAAATGTTGTGAAATGTTATGTATTTCACACAGGCTGAACCTGAACTTGGTCAGTATTGAGCAGTGCACTACCCTGGTAAATAAATGTAAACAAACGAATGAATGAATGAATGAATGAATGATTGCATGAATCACTTAATGAATTTGTTGCCCAACACTCAACATGCCAAGAATCAGAACACTGAATTCTGTTTTCCTTTTGAAGTCATTGTTGGGGATATTTTTAAGTGTGCAGCAAAACTGATACCATTGTTTGCAAGACTTCTCCCATTTTTGAGTTAGTGTAACCGTGAGGCTGGAAAATATAAATATGGATGGAATGGGAGGCTTGAATACCATATCTGGGGGGTGGGGGGTAAACAAAGTTTAGTTTTTCAGCAATTTGAGTTTCAGGGACTAAGTTTCAGTGATTCTGATCATCTGATCAGAGGGATTTGATATTTTGCAGTGCATAGCGAAATTGATGAGAACTTGAATTAATCTTTGAATGTCACTGATTTAGTACCAGGTGTTTACTTTTATTTCATGTTATTTCATGCTTGAATGCCTTTAGATTGCCTCTGATCAGTAATAGAATTTGTTTAGCCTTTATGTATTTGTTTTATTAGCTCCTCATCTCCTCCCCTGAACATTAGATGAAAAGTTGTATTTTTAGCTGGACATCAATGAATCCTGCTGTGGTACAGTGAATAAAATATGTATTGCAACACCACTCTTTAGTCATTCCATTCACTTTCTTATTTCAGTGGCACTCATTTATTCTGTTCTCCTAATGAAGTTAAAGACTATGTCTGTTAAATAAGTTGTTATATCTCTCTGTTATTTACAGTTCTACTTCTCCTAATTTAATCGATTTATCATTTATTATGTTTTTGCTACTTTATTCATGCTCTTTCTTTATTTGGTCCTATTGTTTCAAGCTACAGTACACCCCGACATTCATTACAATCACATCAGTAATCCTCTAATAAAATGCTACACTGATCTCTTGTCATTTGTTTTGTTTGACTAACTGCCTAATACTGACTAAGAAGGTTGAGTGTCCACACTGTCCCATCCATTGTGCAGTTTAAGCCACTGCTATATGCTTCCTGCATGTGACATATTTCCAGCATAGCTACAATCACTTCTGACTGCACTTTAATTATTATTATTATTTAAAAAGTTGATGTATAAACTATCTGTTATTATAGTGCATTACATAATTTTTCAACTTTTACAAAGAACAATTGTTTTTTATGGTGCTGTATGGCAACGTGTCCCTTCTTTTAAATCGCAAGCTAATCTTTAATGGTATTGCAACAATCAGTTATTTTTCTTTCTTTGTCCCTCATTGTAGATGTATACTAATCAAAACAGAGTATCTACATCCCCCTCACTTTTATTTCTGTCCAAGCAACATTATTAATATAGCATTCTACTAATTTGTCTTCTTTCAGCAGGATTATAACTTAATTTAGGGTTACTATTAACATCTGTATAAACCTTGGAACCAGTAAATTGTACAGTTTGCATATATATATATATATATATATATATATATATATTTATGTGTGTGTGTGTGTGTGTGTGTGTGTGTGTGTGTGCGTGTGTGTGTGTGTGTGTGTGTGTGTGTGTCTGTGTGTGTGTGTGTGTGTGTGTGTGTGTGTGTAGATGTGCTAAAGACATCACAGGTGAATGTGAAAACTGTGGCCCATGCTGCCTTTCTCAGCTGACATCATAGGTGTCACAGAGTCATGCTTTAACTCCTTTTTTACTTTGTCACGTCTCTAGAACCAAAAATTCAAGGCATTTCATTCCATGAAGTATGGCAAACACAAGTAATATGTGTTATCTGTTACTTCTAAAGCAAAATTGTCTTTTTGTGATATATAATTTTTTTCAACAAGAAACATGCACAAGAATATAAGCTATACGAACAGTATAAAAATGTAACAATATAACAGCAACAATAACACTCTTCATCTAATGCCTATATTTTTGATACATTAGTAGAATTAGTAGAATGTTACATTAATAATGTTGTCTGGAGGGAAATAAAAATGAGGGGGTTTAGATACTCTGTTTTGCTTAGTATACGTCTACAATGAGGGATGAAGAAAGAAAAGAACTGATTGATGCAATAGCACTAAAGAGCTGTTTACCAAAAAAAAAAAAAACATATTTACAAATGTATACGTTTTAAAATATTTCCCTTATCCAAAAAGATGTATTCAAAATTCTATTTTTTCCAATACATTTTCTGATTGAATTTATAGCCTCTGTTTTATTCAAATTCCAATAAAAGCATGTCACTGAAGTTCAATTTTTATTTATTTCTTCATTGCATTTAGTTAATAACAGGGTTCAACCCATGTCATAAGTTTTAAATATGCTATAAGTAAACTTCACATTTTTATCCATGTGTGATGCTCTTTATTTTCTTGCAGTTACCATGTTTGAACAAATGCTAACAACAATGTGTTGGTCGACTCTTCCTTTACCAGTCTTGTTTTGTTTTTCTCTATCCCCATCCTAAAGCTTTCCATGATCAGGTTATATGTTTTGTTAAATATTTCCACCTTCCCTTCAGTCATTTGTCTCCATCTATTGTGTGCCTTTCTACACTCCCAAAACGTGTAGCATCCCTGAATTCTCCACTCCACATCTCAAGCACTTTACTCTCTGTCTCATATTATATTGTTGGGAATATTGTATCAGAAATGTAAAATCCTCATCTGTTGATCCAAAAAAAGCAAGGATATTTCCTGAGATGGTTGGCACTTTCCCAAATTTCAGGCCATTCAGCTTGTATCAAGCCATCATGTATTCCTTCCTTAACCTTCCATATCCTCTCTAATTTGACCTACTTCCATTTATTTACATAGTTTAATGTTTAAGGATATTAAACAACCTATTCCATTTCTCAAACTGCTTGATTTATTCCAGTGAGTCTCTTTACTCGTTCATTCTTGTCTGAAGTGACAGGAGTCTATGTAACTCTTCATTAATACAAAGTTGATGTCCAGTTTGGTAATGCCTTTGTAGCTTTTGATCTAATAGGACGCCTCCTTATTAAACAGTACTTGTTTGGTTTACCCAGCTCTGTTAGTTGCCTCCAACCTTTTATAGCAGCTTCAATCCATTCTACCTGCACTTGGATGTGAGTTTTGTCCTTAATCTCTACCTGATCAGAAATTCTTATATATGGGTCTATAGTGTATGATGGAACTACCCTAATTTCAAATGTAAAATATTGACAAAATATAAGTTTGATTATAAACAATATAAAAAAAAATGAAAAAAATGAAAAAAAAAGTATTGAGAGAGGAAAACTATTTCCTATTCTGGTATTAAAACTACCCCCCCCCCCATAGCACTCTGCCCCCTGCACTACCTTAGTAATAGTTGATAACCCTAACCTAATGCTGCCACTTCCCCCAACCCTAACTCTATACCTTTCCATTATTAAAAACTTCCCATAACACTGCCACTACACAAGACAGACTCAGACACACAAGCATTCACAAACAGACATAAGCAAAACTACATCTATCTCCTAACCTAACCCTTACCCTAAAATACACAAAGTCACACACAAACACACAACACCTATTCTTTACTCATCCCTGACCCTAACCCTAACTCTCACACACACACACACACACACACACACACACACACACACACACACACACACACACACATGCTCTCAGCTCCCAACCCCACCAACCTGTATTGACATTCCATACTATTCCATACCATCGACATACCCACTGTTCGGTCACCCCTTCCATCAACATTAAATGACACCCCTGCTTTTATATATATATATATATATATATATATATATATATATATATATATATATACACACATACATATATATATATATATATATATATATATATATATATATATATATATGTATATATCAGTGTTTTCCATGTCATATCTCATAGAATCATAGGTTGATAGGTAAGTATTAAGCTAGTTGCAGTTGTGGGCCATTTTAAGCCTATCCAGTTTCCCTTTTTGTGCTCAAAATAACTTATCCCATTTGGTTATTGATTGGCCTTACCCATCCCATGGTTGATAATTATATATTACCTCTAATGAGAATAACTGGGCTCATACCATAGATAATTTGATGGAACCCATGCATGGGGCAAAGCATTTAGGAGCTGCCTCTCTCCATTAGCAGTACAGGGGACAGTTCCAGGGTGAATTTTCTATTTCAATCCATAGATCTACGTTGTGCTTGAAAATGGGCAGAGATGAACTTTGTTTTATGTGGAAGGGGAGTCAGATCCACAGCAGCAGTATCATCTGTGAGATACACCTGTCCCTCCAAATAATTCTGTTGATGTTGCAGAAGATGTTTAGGTCTCTAGACAGAGTATTTCTGATATTGCTTTACTTGCTGATGTGCAATAAATCCAATGGGTCAGAGAATGTCTTGCATGCCAGACAGAGGTCACTTCTTAGCAGTCTGTAGGATACCAAGTATAGTGACAGGGCTTTGAGTCAGTCCATAAGTCTAGTCATCCATTTGTAAGTATTTGACATGTAAATTATCTATAGAGGGCTACAGTTCTTCCTCCAGCAATGTTTGATGTCATTGTCCTCTTCATGTAACCTAATCCCTTGTGCCAAGTAAGTTGCATACTATGACCCAAGAGGGGAGATGTATCAACTCTGATCCTCCTTTTTAGGGTAATATCAGCAGTTCATGTCTTGGAATTCTATGTCTATGTAGTCTTCAAGTAGAGTATGCATTTCACCCACTAATAGGTGACTGATTGCCATTTGTATGTGTCTTATAACATGTATAATATGCAGGAGAATCATGATCTTTATCGCATTTATTTTACCCACAGTGATATATGTTCTGCCACTTCCCTTCTGTAAAAGTTTACTTATCTTTGTGTGCAAATTTTCTAAATTTCCTATAACTTTCCCTTCTTAAGTACATCCCATCTCCAGTCTCAGATAGCTGGGGTATTCAACCTCCTTTATATCCTTCAGTAACTTCCTGCTTTACCTTCTCTTACTCTGATCAGAAATACTTTTTTTGCAATTTATTTCCAGTCCTGACACTCTATAAAGTTTTTTAAATATATTTATATAACACCATAATTAAGAATGTCTTCAATAAATATGTATTCAATAGCATAAATCTTAAAAATGTACATGCTACCTGACATCTGTCTCTGTTCTAAACCGCTTATATTCGTAAAGCCAACTCTTGCATCACTAACATGTGTTGAGAGTTGGCATATTGGTTAACGTGTTTACCTCACATATTTAAGGTACGGTGTTTGATTCTCACCTTTGAAAGGGAAATTGACTAGGCTTAATATGGCTCTCAAGGGCAGTATCTTATTCTTACGTATGCCTATGAAAAAGTCCTGGGGACAAACAGAAAAGATTTTCCACTTTATAGATTCTCCTTCATTTAATGCCACATCAAAAGTAGGAGTAACATGCAACATCTTAATCCATGGTATAAAATCTTCTCCTAACCATCTTTTCTGCAGTACTTCTAATTGGAATCCACAATTCACAGTATCAAATGCTTTTTTTGCTATCACTTAAGACTATTCCAGCATTCTTGTGCTTAGTTTGTGACTTTCAAGAAAGGTGGCCAGGTCCTACCACTTATTTATACTCAGCCTACCTTTTTTGAATCCATATTGTTCAGCTCTCAGGGCAGAACATCATCTAGCCTTTTCTCTATAATTTTTGGTAGAATTTGTATGCCTAAATTTAGGAAAAAATTGGTCTGTATTTAATCAAACCTCTTAAGTCCTCTTGATCTTCTGTATTATGATTCTGGCATATTTCATGCCCCCTGCAATTATTTGTCTCCTCTGAATATGCTAATAATGGCCCAGTAACACAATGCAACTTTATTCTTCCCCTACTTATATAATTCAGGACAGAATCCATCCTGGACTGGGACTGTACCTTTTTTATATTCATAGGTTCATAGGTTCATAGGTTGGTACTAGGCTATTGGCCCTAAGGCCTATGCAAGCCTAGCCATAACAATTCCCTGGAAATTTTTTCCTACAATATTTACTTCTCTGGGCCCCTGTCTAGCAGGGTGACTGACATGATCCCTGGGGTGAATTTCCTATCTCCCATCCAATCATCAAGGATCATTTTGAAGAGGACCAATGAGGTGCTCTGCTTGACATGTATGGGAAGTCTATTCCAGAGTATGGGGAGTCTCTGGGTCAGGAACCTATCCCTCCAGCATGTTTTGTTCAATGTGATGATAAGGTTTAGATCCCTGGAGCGTGTGGCTCTGAGGGATTGGGATTTCTTTAAGTGGAGCCTGTCCAACAGCTCAGAGTTTGACATGGCCTTGTATGTTAAGCATAGATCGCCTCTGAGTAGACAATATGCCACAGAGTATAGCTGGAGTTTTTTTAGACAGTCAGCATATGGCATCTGCTTTAGGCCTGTGATTCTTTTAGTGAGGTATTTCTGTGGCCTTTCCAGCTGTTGCAGATGTCTTGTGAGGTACATACCAAATGGGGCATTATACTCTACAATGGGTCTAATGAGGGATGAGTACAGTGGGACAATGACCTTCTTTTTTCTGGATGAAAAGCCCTTATTGATGAGGTATGCCACGTAGAAGGATTTCCTGACTGTTCTGGCGATGTGGTAATCGAAAGTGAGACCACTGTCCACTTGTGTCCCTAAGTCTGTCATCACACTTTCGATGTTTAGTGTCCTGCCACTTATGTGGTAGTTCATGGGTACATGTTTTTTTCCAAAGGGGATGACTATATATTTCTTGGCATTAAGCTTGAGCCCATGGCTCTGGCACCAGGCATCTGTTTCTGTAAGGCCCTTTTGTAGAATATCCACATAATTTGGGGATTCAATAATGGCTCCCAGTTTGCAGTCATCTGCAAACTTTGTTAGCCAGAGTCCCTTACTGTTGACCTGTACTTCAGAGAAGTAGATGCCAAACAAGAGTGGTCCCAGGACTGAACCCTGAAGTACTCCACTTGTCACTTGTCTGGAGCTGGATTTGGAGTCGGCTACTTTTACAGTCCGAGTTCTGTCAGTAAGCCAGTTGGCAACCCATTGAGTGACATAGGGATTTATGCCCAGCAAAGTAAGTTTATCTATGATTCCAGAGTGGTGGATGGTGTTGAAGGCCTTGGCAAGGTCCAGATAGGCTGTGTGGACCTCCTTACCCTTGTCCACAGTCCTGGAGACTGATTCAAAGAAGTCAATCAGATTCAGTAGACAAGATCAGCCCTTCACAAACCCAAACTGGGTGGGGTCCAGTGTCTGGAGGTTGCCAAATGTCTTTGTTTATAAGTTCGATGATAATGCATTCCATGCCCTTGCAGATCAGGCTTATCAGACTGATGGGATGGTAGTTCCCGGGATCCAAGGTGGATCCTCCCTTGTGGAGCGGGATAACTGTAGCTGTGCACCACTCAGTGGGCAAAAAGCCTGAGATGAGGCTGTGATTAAACATGACACCTAGGTGGGGTGCCAGTTCATTTTGTAGTTCATGTAGTACACAGCCTGAAATGTCATCTGGTCCAATGGATGCTGTATTCTTAGCTTTGGAGAGTGCTGTTTCTACCTGTGTGGCTGTGATTATCAGAATTTGGCAATCTTTTGGTATTGAGATGGGCCCTTTAGGGGGTGAGAGGGGAGTGAAGCTGGCACTAAATTAATCTGCCAAGATATTGGCAATATCCTTGGGATCAGTATATTTAATGCCATTCTGTTGTAGTTCAGAGCAGATCTGAGCATTGCCATTTAGATTCTTGACATAACTATAGAATGCCTTGTGTTTGTCTTTGGAATCTTTGGCAATTTTATTTTCGTAACTAGCTTTTGAGGATTTTATGATATTAATAACTTTTTTGGGATGGAAGACACTAGCTTCAAAAACCATATAAAGTATTTTGATTATATATTGAAAAAATATATCCAAAGAATTTTGCATAGCTTTCTGAATCTCCCCTAATATGATGGGCCTGTTCACTTTATTCTGGTCTTCCTCACTTACTAACTTTCTGATCTTTGCATTCTGGAACTATTCTGTTATTTGTCCTCCTAATTCTTTGGATATATTTCTTCAATATATAATCAAAATACTTTATATGGTTTTTGAAGCTAGTGTCTTCCCTTTTCTTTCCTTTATTTTGCCAACAAATCACTCCTTTCATTTTCTCTATATACCCATGCACTGTGCTTTGTACTCCTCTACCCAGACAGCCTCTAGAATTCCCTTCTAGTTATGCACTCTACCCCTGCGCTCCCTTTAACATGTACAGTTCTTTTGTCAAAAGCAGTAGGTTATTTCCTGCTATTGGGATTAATTTTTGCAGTTTTTTTTAATGTGTCTTCCTTCTTCTTGATTTTATTTGACAATGCTCATCTGTTTCTTCCATCCTCTGGTATTAAATGAGGCCTCAGTGCTGCCTTCACTCCCTGTCACCATAGGATATGCAAACCAACCTTTTCCTGAGCATTATCCTTTATTACTAAATGTATCTCCTTCCTTAGCTTTTGTTGTAGTTATTTGTTCTCCACTTGTAGTAAGAACATGCCCATGACCTGACTCATCCTGTCTCCAATCCACCACCATTGTGAAAGGGTATCAGTGCATGATTGAAAATGTATCCGTACAATACGTCCATATGAATAACTTTCAGCTGGTCTTTCTTACTTAAAAGGAAGTAGTGCAATCTGCTTCCTTGGGTTCCTTCCATACAAAAAAAAGTTATTAATAAATTTCTATGTTCATTGACCACTGGTTGTTTATTATATTGTTTTCACTTGTCTTTTTATTTGAGTCTTAATGTTATACACTTTTTTTGCCATGTAACTTATTCAATTAAGGTCCTAAGGTAACATTGACGTTTCCACCACTATCTGTCTGTTTCTTTACAATTTTTTAAAGTCTTCAAAAGTATTGTGTTATCAATGTTAAGGGAGTATATATTACCTATCACAATTTTCCTACTCGAAATTGAACCTCCCCATATAATTTCCATATAATCCATCTGCCAACTGAGATCATTTTATGTATTTCAGTTTCAGTTTTTAAACTTTTATGGAGCAAAATCTCTATCCTCTTCTTGTCTGCATCAGCCATATGATCCATTACCATAATGTGTGAGTTTGTCTTGTTACAACTTGTGTGCCTCTGGTTTAGTTTCCTGTAGAAGGGGTACATGAACATTGAAAGATTTATCCTCCAAAAACTCCATTTACATTTTATAGCATGAAAATACCCTTCCACATTTCAGGACATGAAATATATGTAGTGCTTGTCTGTTTCATCCTGTTTTCCTTACCTCCATTATCTGACTGACATATTGGTCTCCCGCCCCAGCTTGATTTTGGTTAACTAAACTCCTTGGCTGAAGTATAATATTTTTGGCCATTCTATATAACTACTCATTATAACTCAATTGTAGAGGAATCTGTACTCTGTTATATACATTGATATCTTGTGTGTTATGGTTAAAGTGACATCATGCTCTAAGCCACTATCAGACTTATTATCAATTTGCCTTATCATGTGTTACTCTGTGTAAAAGCAATTTATGTATATCTCTGACATAGCTTTTTCTGCAAATGTTCTACATGCTAATCAGACAAGGGTTTTCACAGGATATAAATAATTGCCTCCAGTGAAAACTAACATGTCTTTACATAAAAAAGATATTTGCAATACCCACAAGTATTTTAAGCTAGAATAAGGAAAAGAAAAACACAAACATTTAATAATCCCTAAAAAATAAAGATGTTAAACTATGCATACTTTCTAAGACTGACTTCATATTGCCTAACATACCTTTGATGTTCTTTCATTGTTTATACAATTTGTAGGTTTGGGTAAAGCCCACTAGGATACCTTTAAGAGTTAACAGTTCCACTGTCTAGACTTACTTCTCCTTTGACTTCTGGGGTGTATCCTCTTGACCGGTCAGTGGAGATGCTGCAGTATAGTTGAGTTTTTGAATATCACTCTCTTGTGTATCTGAATCTGAAATATCTTCTTATTTTTACTGTTATTTAAGCAATTTTATATCATGTTTTTTTTTTTCCAGACATCTATTAAATTTTCAGATATGGCAAAGGCAAGCTTACATTTATATGGATGAAAAACATACAAAATTATATAACTTTCGTTACAGACAGTTAAGCAATTTTACATCATGTTGTCTAACATTTGTTCTATACTGGCATTGCTAATTATTATTTTCATTTTATTATTACTGGGAGAGATGCCTCTTCCACTTGTTTATGTCTGAGATTCTGATGATTTTTTTGTTATTTTTAACATTTTAAACACTTTTGTTTCTCTTGACTAGTGTTCTGTCTCCTGTGTCTGTCTCTTACACCTTTGGCTTATAGAGAGTTAAGTATTTCTGTATCTTTTTTGGAAGATTTCCTGCTATATTGTCTGCAGAGCTTTCCTCTTGTCTGGCCTTTCTCCTCAGTGACTGAGCATCTGTTCTTCTGGATGATTTCCTTATCCGTTTTAATGTATTCTAATCATTTCTTTAAAGTTTTATATCTTTTTTCTTTTTCTTCTTTATAAAACTGCCATGTGTCTGCTAAGTGTGCATATTTAATGTTATTTATTGATTTATTTATTTATTGGCATTTGATTACCAAGAAAGTCCAACTGGATAGTTGCCCATTTTCAGAGTGGAAGAGAAAAGCTCTAAAGTATTACAAAAACATTTTAAGAACAATAATTTTGCAATCTTCAAAAATAATACAATAAAAAATCTATAAAAAATATTAGTTAAGAATAGATATAACTTATATAACAATATTTTAATATTTAGAGACATTTTGCCAGTTTAGAGAAATTAAAGGTAAATTAGGATGAAGCAAAGATTAATTGCTTTATGAAATGGGAGAAAAAAACAGGGTTATGGCATATTTAGCTTGAGAGTCTGGGAGATAAATTGACTGAAGTAAGGCAGTGAGTAAAGAAGGAGGAGTAATGTGGCCTGAGGTGTGAAAAGGTCCTTGTTCATATTTAGAGATGGATCTACTTCAGATGATCGACTTACCTAAAAACCGAAGACCATAATACTGAGACAGAAATACTGGAACTGCAGAATACTGAATACTAGCATGCTCGAATATCAGTAGTGAGAAAACATAGTGCATTCATTCCTCTCAGCTACAAAAGCATTTTGCAGGGGGCAAGCCCCCCCTTCATCCCCACACCCCCTGCAACATATATACACCCACTCCGAGATCACACTACAGTGGGGGACAAAGGCAGTTTTACCAATCATCACTGTATAGCGACCTTCATGTTAGCGGTACTTTTTTACCTCAGAGGAACGAATGCACTACCTTTTCATGCTACTGGCATTTGAACATGTCGGTATTCAGTATTCTGCAGTTCTGGTGTTTCCGTCTCAGCATTTTGGTCTTTGCTGATTCACTTTGCTAATATGGACAAAGACTGATCTAAGTTGACATTTCTTCTTTGGCCAAGCCACTCTATTCCATCTTTTACACTTATTGAAACATTCCCATATAAAACAGAGCATGATGCCTAATGACATATGTTATAAGGCATTATTAGATGGCATCTAACATTTTATATTGCCTTGATTTATATCTATCTAAAATCACACCCACTTTCACATTGTGCTATTTCTATAAGAGTAAGCAGGCAGTTTAGCCAAAACAGTCTAATCATTATTGATGACTTTAACCTTAGCTGGGCAACTCGGACATCCAGCCTTTTATCAATTATACTTTTCCATGCTGGAACTCAATCAGCATGAAAAAATCACTATTAAACATAACTGTTTCCTCTTTGAATTAAACAAACAAGCAAATAAACAAGGAAACAAACGAATGAACAAATGAAAAACAAAAGCATTCCACTTAAAATAGTCCTTTCAAATAACCATTATAGAATACTCTTTGCTGAAGTACAGGGCCTTTTCTTCAATGTCCAGCATATCTTTATCTGTCAGTATTTTGAAAGTAAATTGTTTAAACCAGACAAAAATAATTAATTTGTTATTTTTATTCTAAATTGCCAATAGTTCTTTGTGAGTTAACTTGAAGTCATTGACTAGTAATCACTTGTCTTCAATCTTACTGCAGTTCAGCTCTAAAGCTTTTCTAAAATATATACCTCTGCACTCAAATTAAAATGCTTTCTGCAATTGCAAAAAAAAAAAAAAATAGTGGACAGCCTTTCTTCTAGCTGCATAACTCATGGCCATGAGAGCCCCTATAATTAAATAAAGTCAGGCTGGTCCACAATTCCACAAGACAGTCCTACCTTCCTTACCTTTAGAATAAACTATACTAATTTTTCCTCCCAAAGTTTATTTTATAAAAAAATGAGATACAGCCTCATCTTCATGACTTCAAATATTTCTGGGAATATCGCACTGTTATTGCTGGTTATTATAAATCCCACCTGCATGTTTGCCCATTTGAAGGTATGGCACATACCTTCATTTTTCCTTCCTGTTCTCTTCCTTTGTCAATCATTTGTACTTACTTCTTCCACATCTCACACCATAAATGTGCATAAAACCAATACACTGTTTAAACAATAATCCAGTTAGAAAAGTCAGGTTTACATGACTTGCTTTCTAAGCTCATTAATGCCCCCGACACCTTTGTTTGCACTACTCTGACATACTGATTCAATATCTCCTTTTAAGAACAAGTTCACACCATAGTTAGGTCTAGAAGACTTTGATCTAATCTTGTGTTTTTACTTCCAGGGTAATTTTTGAAATCTGTCATTGCCAGATTTATTTCTGTTAAATAATGTATTCCATTTGTAATTTCACCAAGGACTTTTTTCTGACTTTATCTAAGCATATACCCCCCCCCCCCACACACACACACACACATCCACACACAATCTCATGCTATCTGTTAATGAATGCAGATTTTAACAAGCAAGCAATAATGCCCAACCAGGTGTGTGTTATTGTGTCAATAACACCTATCCAGGGGTGTTCTGAGGCCAAATGCCACAGGCAGAGGGCTTCTACTCAGAGAATGGGCTGTCTGTAAAATTGTTGTGTTTTACTTATTTACTTTTATTTTATTATTCTATTCATTGTTTTATATATTATTGATGTAAAACAGTTCCTCCACCTAATGTTTCAAATTTGTTGTAGTATCTGCAGTATATGCAAATGGTACTGGAGGAAGCATTTTACATACACAATATATCATTTTTAAAAATATCTAGATAGTTACTTTATTTTTTGGTCCCTTGTTCCTAAATGTGTGGCTTGTTGCCAGTGACTTGGGAATGAAGTCTCTAAGTAATGATATACATTTGACTTTTAGATCTTATATTTTCTTCAGAAAATTCATGTTAACACAAATCCAGTTATTCATGTTACTTTATAATTTTATAAGAACACCATTTAAAATCTGTTCCTAATTTTGAACCTTTGTTCCCCCTTTATTTCAGGCTTTATCCAGATTTCTTGAGCTAAAAGTTTGAGAGGTATGCAAGCATCTTTACTGCTGTTGCCAATGGGCCATTGATCTCACTCTCTCTCTCTCACACACACACACACACACACACACACACACACACACACACGTGTGCGCACAAGCACACGCGCACACGCACACACACACACACACACACACACACACACACACACACACACACACACACAGACACAAACACACACACACACTTTTTTTCTGTCTTATTTAGTTTTTACACTCACTAAAGAGCAAAAGTGCTGCTTAGTGAGTATAAAATAATGGCTTGATCACTCTCACTTTCACTGACATGCACACATACAGACACACACAGACATAAACATACACATACTTTTTGCAATTTTCTTCCAGTTTTTTTTTTCAATATATTTTACACTTGCTAAGCAGCAGAAGTGCTGTTTGGACAGTGTAAAATAATTGTGGCCGTTACATTGTTTTCAGTTTGTGCTTCACAGCAGGTTGATATTCTGCCATGAAGCAGCTGATGCATTTTACAGTGGGCATTACCTAAGGATTAACAGCCTGCTGGAGAATTCTTTAATCTAATATAACCCACTGTTGGTATCATGAGTATACTTTTCTGCATCACTGTCGATAACATCCAAGTCTGTTTTCATATCTGTAGCTTTTAGAAGTAAAACTAAAAAGCAGTAATGAACAAAAGCTGAACTGAGTGCATGGAAAGCATGGGTGTCATTAGGGGGTACACAGACTCCTGACTCTATGGCCTTGAGTGATAGAGCTATGGCTTTGACCCAGCTGACCAAACTTAATTTATCAGATTTACTTCTAGGGGTCAGGCAGAGAGATGGGACTGACTGGTTTAGATTAGCAAGTCATTTCCATGGATCAGGAACTAGGTTGCATCTTGTAGCTAGGACAGGGTCTACTTTAGTTTAGTGAATGATTAGATGATCTAACTCTGTTAGTTCAAACATTAAATGTTGAACTGGCAAAATAGTGAACGGCCGGAACAAGAAATTTTTTTCCCAGGAAAGAAATTGCTGGCTGACCTTCCGGGTTGTGCCGTTTCCTTCACTGTAGTGCAATCTTGGAATTGGTATATTTAAGTAGGGGGGTGGGGGTGAATCCACTCACTTCATTTAGTGTTTATTGATTAGTGTGGGGGTTTTTTTGGGAGGGCAGCGATTTTTTTCCCTGGGAAAAAAAAATCGCTGTTCTGATTGTTCACTGTTTTGAGTTTTCATGCTTTAGGGGTCAATATAACAACATTTTATCATCTGATCATTCGTTGTTATAATACAGACCCCTAGGACATGCCCAGGATGAGGCTGGAAAAGTTTATGTGGCTGAAGGAATGCTCAGACTCAGCAGTGGGGAGCTTGCTTAGGCTAGCACCATTTGAGATGTCTCTGACAATACCCACATTCTGCCAGTTTTTGCTTCCCTGTTCCTTTTCTTTCCAAAACCTCACTCCAAGCCGCATATATGATGCTACCTTCCTAACTATCACCGTTATGAAAAGACATATGGAGAGTTCATCATACAAAAAGCATTTTAAGGCCATTGTAGTTAGAAAACTCCTTTGTATAGCATTTGAGAAAGACATCACCACATACCTCTGCCCTCTTGTGGTTAGGGAAGGGAATATATGGGAAAATGGGAGACAAAGAGAAGATGTTAGTGGCAGAGATGTGGACCAAATGAAATTAGGAAACAGAAAACAGCCAAAAAAGAGAAAGAACTCTTAGGAACAAGGTATAGATTTTAGGAACTCCATGAATATAGTTTGGCAAAGAAGTATAAGCAGAAGCAGATTCTAAACACTTACTTAAGAAGTATTTGAAAAGGCACTTCTGTATTACAAAAGATATTATTAATATGCAGTTGTATCTCCTGAAAGCAAAATATAAACTAGGTAAGAAAAATATATTGATGTTAGGTTGAACCGAGTGTGTTTGTTAGTTCAGAGTGAAGATTTGCTTGAGATGAACCTGAAACTCTTCAGGAAACACTGCAGTTACCGATTACAGAAGAATAAGCAAAATAATTCAAAAGATATGCTGATAACTGGAAATCTGTGCTGAAAGAAATCATAGTGAGAGGTTGTTCAGAGCAAAAATCATCAGTCGGAAAAGGATCCCTTAATTAAACTTGAATTTCAAGATACCAAGGAACCAAAATTCCAAATACAAATGTCTGGAATGCGTGTGCATTATAGGCATATTGTGTGGAGAGTTTGCATTCAGCAGGTAGTCCTGAATGGTCATGCATGCAGCAGGTAGTCCTGTGTGGTCACACATCATGGCTGGTTTACTTTCCATTACCAATGCGCTTCCATTTCTATTGGATAGATTCACTTGGAAGGGGAAGGACACATCAAGTACAAAGAGTACAACCACAGTCACTCTGCCATACAGTGTTGAGGGAAGTAAATTTTGATGTGTACATATCATACATACATACATACATACAAATGAGGTGTTCTTTCCATGTAAAGCCAAGCATAAACCAAACATTGTGGTTATAGAGCACTTCATCCTCTCATTGTGGTATGGATCATGATAGTAAAAGGCACTGCTGGGAAAAGAGGCAACGAACACTTTAGGACCAAAATCAAAAAACTCATCAATGCGAAACAAAAAAAAAAACAGTAATGTAAAGTGCTTTTCATCTGGCTACATAGCCAGACTTCTTCTGACAAAGAAAGCAAAAAGTTTGTAGCATTAAGTATTGACCCTGTACCTTCATATTAACTAATTAACTAATAAAAACACATCTACATAGAAACAATTCAAAGTCAGTAATTAGATAATGTTAAAACAGTCAGGTTCAGCATTTTCCAACTTTAAAAGCTGCAAATAAGTATTAAGCAAGCAACCCCACCATCCTCACCCACCAAACAAAACATTTTACCATAAAATTTGTTACCAAATATACTATTAAATATTGGTTAAGTTTGTTTAAAAATTACACTTAAACTTGTTAAAATTATTTTACACTGTCTCTAGACACCTAAGATGTTGTTTACACAAAGTGTTGTTAATATACTCCATTAACTACAAAAATGACACCGTTAATTCGGACTAGAGGTTAAAAAATCTATTTAGCTGTTACACTTCCAAGGTACGAATTATATTCTATGCTAAACCTCCAATTTTTGTATCCAAGGCCAAACAACAATCAATAAGTCAGATGATTCAAGCTTTCTAGTTTTAAAATACAAGTTAGTGAGATTACTTCATTTAGTCCTGGTGCTCTACTGGCATTTAGCTTCAGTTGCCAAAGCAGTTCTAGTTGTTCCAACAATAATTGGAATGGACCCCCTCTTTATTTGGGTATAATCTGATTGATCATTCTAAAAACAAAAAAATGCCAAGCATTACCATTACAATGCCTTGCCAAAATGTCCTCCTGTTTACTTTTGGCAATACTATACATGCTCATATGCCCTTTCCTTTAGTCATCTGTCAGTTTTTCTGACATAGAAGGCTGGGCATGTCTGATATTGGGCTAAATACACCACTGCCTTGGAATTACAATTAAACCACCCACATACTTTATAAGTACTTCCTCAAATCAAAAAGGTGCTACCAGTCACCATAAACTTACAAAAATTGCAAGCCTCACATTTGAACATTCCAGGTGTTCTAAGGCACATAGTCCTTCCATTTTCTAGGAGGGCCTTTACATTTTTACCTCTTTTAAATGTTACAATAGGTTTGCTCCCCACCTTCTCCATTATCTTTGTGTCTGAACCAAAAATATTCCAGTTTTTCCACAAAATTTTAATAATTTCATTAGCAGCAACACTAAATGGGGTGATGAAACTAATTCTATACTTCTCAAATCTATTGTCTCCTACTGGTAAACTGTCTGTAGGTACTTCTATACAACTTGAATCATGGGAAACTTCTTCATGGTTACATAATAGGTTCAAACCACCCTGTTTGTCTTTTAAACTGGATCTCACTTACAAGCTCAGACACCATCCCAGCTGGGTACACTCTATGAATAAACATATTAGATAGGGCATCACACTCTTCTAAGAAATCCTTCTCCTCTGACACCATCCTGGCAGCATGGACTAACTGACTTTTAATGACAGATTGTTTTCTGATGGTAGGGATGTGAACTTGTATAAAAAAGGAAAGAATTAGAGTATGTTGACTTGCGGTAGATTTTAGCCACATACTTTTTACCCACTCTATCCTTGATTAAATTAATATCCAAGTAGGCAATAGACTCTTCATGGAAGATACTAGTAAATTAAAAAAAAAAAAATACTAGTGGTATGGTTTAAACTCTCCACCAGTTTTAGAACCTCTTGTTTTCCCCCTCCAAGCATCAGAAAAATGTCATCTAAAAACCTTGTATACAACACAATTTTATCCATTGTGCCTTTATTGTTAAACCAAAAACTGATGTTCCCACTGGGCCATCACCAAGTTAGCGAATGAGGCCCCACAGAGTGGGCTCATGGCTACACCCACTTTTTGTAAATAGATGTCAGAATCAAACAAAACAAAGTTGTTAGCCAACACCATATCCAACAGGTCCTCCATGAGCCTCATTTCATTACAAGGAATGCCATGGAACTGTAACCTCTCCACCACCCATTATATAGCAATGGCACTTGGGATAGAAAAGTACAAGTCACAAATGTCAATAGTTAGAAAGTTCACATCCTCCATAAAATCACACTTGATGTTAGCCAGAAATGCCCAATAACCCTTACAAATTTGCCTTTCTTTTTTCTATATATTTTTTAAGGGTAAGGTCTATCAGTTTAGCAATAGCATAAGTAAGGGATGCCCTTGTGTCAACCAGTGCCCTCATTGGGGGATTGTGAATATTCTTATGCATCTTCAGAATGCCAAACAATGCTGGAATTTTTGGGGACAAAATCTTCAAATAGTTAAAAGTTGACATCAATAGCTCCTTCAATAAACAAATCATGTAGGAAAATCCTAATACGATTGTAAGCAACATGTAATTCATACAAACTTGCTTTTACATATGTAACATTATTTAGAGCATCATTCATTCTTTTATTGTAGTCTCCCTTATCCATCAAAACTACCCCCCATCAGGTTTTAGGAAGTGAATAGGTAATGATAAAAATAGAGACAAAGCTTCCTTTTCTTCTTTTGTTATATTCCATCCCCTTGTGTCCAAAGTATGATTAAACAAGTCCCTCATCTCCAGTTCAGATAGAAATTCAAATAGCGATACAAGGGGGTGTAAAGGGAGGTTATAAGTACTTGCTACATGTAATACTGGTAGCTGGTCTGACCTGTTGGTGTCCAATAGGATATTCAAATTCACTTTCCAAGTACAAAAATTAAATTTAACTACCTTTGACATTGACCCTATATTTATTGAAGTACTTGCAAAAGGTTGGACTTTTGTTCCTTCCACTAGGTTTAATTTGCCAGCAACCCTAGTGGATTTGAAGCTTTTTACTTGGAAAGTAATTCAGCCCCACTAAACTAACTACTTACTCCACACCTCTTCCAACCCTACTTACACTGATTATCACCAACACAGATCGCTTCCAACAAGGAGTAAGTCTCACATCTATCTAAAGCATACTAAAATCATCAGAAAACCCATGCTCTACCAGTCTTTACTAAAAAACTCTTAAGTAGCGGGGACATACACCTGAACCCAGGTCCAGTCACAACAGTCACCCCAAACCCCAACCAAATTAATACCCTACTGCATAGGCAAAAAACCTCTTGGCTCATTCTCAACCTAAACATAATATGTATCCTCAATAAAGTTCATGACCTACATGCCCTATTAGCTCTGTACAAGCCAGACATTGTCCTACTGACTGAGACCTGGCTAAAGCCTGAAATTCATGATAACAAAATTACACCTCCTGGGTATCACATTTTCTAGAAGGACAAACTAGGAAAAAGGAGAGGGGATAGCTATAATGTATAAGAACCACCTTAAGCTTGAACAACTAGACATTACCCTCCCAGATAGCAAAAATATCAAACACATTCTTGCCAAGTTTAAATTGAACCCCAAAAACATAATAATATCATAGGAGGATACATACCCCCTGGAAATAACATTACAATTATGGAATATCTACTAGAATGGGTCAGAAACTCCCTACCTCAAGAAAATATCTTATTAGGTGACTTTAGCATAGATTGGTTCAACTGTTCGAGCCAAAACCCAGTCACCCACATTAACATCCTTGGGTTTATCCAAGTCATTACATCTCCCACCAGAAATGATAAAATAACAAAACACCAGTCCATACTGGACTGGATACTAGCATCCCACCCATCCCTTGTAGCCCAAGCTGGATGTCTTCCAGACATTCTCAGTGACCACCAACCAGCATATCTACTGAGAACCAAACCCCCCCATATATGCCAAGTAACACACAGAGAAATCAGAAACAAAAAGAACATTAACCCTAGTGCCTTTATCAATGACCTTAACAGTTGCAACTGGACCCCTTTAAAGCAATTACCACTTGATGAGGCAGTGCAACACTTTAAATCAACCTGCCTAAACATACTGAAGCAACGTGCTACCCCAAAACCACTAGAATAAATGCCAGACATGCCCACTGGTTAGTAAAGCCACCAAAACTATTCTCAAAGAAAAGAACAAAGCATGGGAGCAATTTCATAAAAACAAAACCCAAATAGAAAAACAAAAATAATTAGAACTGCGCAACAAAGCCAAGAAACTCATCAAAACAGACAAAAATCACCCATTACCAAAATCTACAAGAAAAACATGCTGGAAACCCCCAAAAAGTCTGGGTTGCAGTCAACTCTCTATAGCAACCTGGGAAAACTACTACCCCCACACCAAAAACAGGAAATAACAATGACAATATCCCCACACAAATTAAAAAATACTTTACTGAGACAATCTAGGCCCTAGCTAATAACCAATTAAAATCCAATCACCCAACCTCAACAAACACACCAACCACAATAGAAACACAAGCTAGTAGCCCCCACTTTATCTTCCAACCAGTATCTATCAAAACCATCCAAAAACTCAAACCCACCACCCTGGCGGCAGGCAACCTACCCGCAGAATACCCCCAAATAGCAGCAACAACCATAGCCTATCCGGTTGCTATTCTCATTAACAGATCTATTACAGAGTCAAAAGTACCCCAAACTATGAAAAATCTCCCTTATCATACCGATACACAAAGGAGGTAACTCCTTTGAACTCAATAATTATCGTCCTATTGCTATCTTATCACCCATATCTAAAATCCTAGAAAGTGTCATACACACTCAACTCATTAACTACCTCCTAGAAAACAAATTACTGTCTAAAAACCAGCATGGCTTTAGGCCCTTCCACAGTACATACACCACACTTATATCATTCACTAATACCATTAATTACCATAGAAACAATGGAAAACTTGTCTCAGCCATATTTTTAGACTTATCCACGGCTTTTGATATGGTTAACCACAATAGACTTCTCAACTCACTGTCTACCTTAAACCTCAGTTCCTCCTCCATCACATGAATGAAGAGCTATCTATCAAGAAGGCATCAGGCAGTAAAATGGCAAAACCAACTATCCCATCTACCACCAGTATCCTTAGGAGTCCTTCAAGGCTCCATTCTAGGCTCATTGTTCTTCACTCAATTCACTAATCAACTTCCATCATCCACCCCCAGGGCCTCAGTTATTCAATACGCAGATGATACCACAATCATATGTGGAGCCCCCACCCTAGACCATCTCCACTCACCAACACAAGATTCCTTCTCACTAGCAGAAACCTGGTCCACTAACTGCCACCTTTTTTATCCCAAATAAAACAAAATTACCACTATTTTCCTCTCATAGAACCCCCCCCCCCACAGATAACTTCACAATAACCTCTGAAAACAAAACCATAATCACCACAACTACCCACACCAAACTTTTAGGCATTGAAATAGACAACAACCTAAGATTTAACATGCACACTGCCTAAACTATCAAGAAAGTCCATAAAAAACTCGCCCTGCTCTATTGTAAAAAATTATTCCTTACAAACTAATCCAGAACCACAATAGCCAGGTCACATCTGCTATCTACCCTCCTCTATGCATCCCCAGTCCTAACCAACCTTCGTAAATCAGACTAAACAAGCTAGAAACCTGCTACAATAAGATAGCTAGATTTGCTACAGCATCCACATATAGGATACATCATGGCATCTCCCTCAAAAAACTAAACTGGTTAGAACTCCCTCTACTATTTCACTTCAGTCAACTGTCACTAGCACATAAGCTATACTACTACACAGTCAAAATCCCAGCCCTCCAACATCTTATACAACCCCACACCACAACAAAAACCTTGAGGTCCACCACCCTTAGAAGTCACCAAATATAACAATGAAGCAGGGCGATCTCTTTTTAGCTACTACATCTCCAAACTCTGGAACACTCTACCAGCCACCTTTACATCCAACACCTCCACTACACAATTAAAAAAAAACTCCTGAAAACCCACCTTAAAACAAGCTATGCTACTGTAATGCCCCTGGGTAAAGACAAGGATACAAGCAACAATTATTTACATAGCCACAAACCAAAGTCTCCCACTGAGTCATGAATCCAAATGTGACCTATGAAAGCATTACTACAAAATATTGCATCTATAAAATTCTAAAGAAATACATGACAAAACTGATCAATCTACAATTTACCATAATGTACTAGGTGTGTCATTTACTATAATGTACTAGAAGTGTGTTATCTCTGTATTTTAAATAGTTACTAGTCTGTAGTAGTGCATTAGTCTATTGTATGTAAACGGAGCTTTTCTCCCCGGGCCTCCACTGAAAATGGACATGCATCCAGACGGACTTTCTCAGTCAACAAATGTAAAATAAAATAAATAAATAAATAACTAAATAATTGAAAACTCTATGATAAAGTTGTCAAATTAACATATACCTATGTCACCCCAGATGTTGATGTGTTAACTGTTTATGCAGGCAATTTCTGTTTTTACCTGGATACATTTATTAACTTAACTGCCTCAACTAGAGCAATTCAAAATTGAAAGTCTAAGAATAATAAGCATGGTGGTCTATAAGCAGAAATAAATTATATTTTAAAAGAAAAACAAATCTTAAAATATTCATCAAAACTAATGGCCAGTAAATCAAGGAAAATGTCAAGACATTTTTAAAGGAAATGCTCCACTTAAAGAAATCCCAATCCCTCTGAGCTACACGCTCTAGAGACCTAATCCGTGTCACCACAATAAACAGAACATGCTGGAGGGATAAACTCCTGTCCCAGAGACTTCCCATACTCTGGAACAGACTATCTATCTATGTCAAACAGAGCTTCTCATTAGCAGTCTTCAAGAAAAATCTTGATGATTGGATGGGAAATAGGAAATTCACCCCAGGGATCACTTCTGTGGCTCTGCTCGACAGGGGCACAGGAAAATTTTTTTTTGGGTAGCGAAAGCCAGGGTACCTTTTTGGCTAGGCTTATATAGGCCCTAGGGCTAATAGCCTATTACCTACCTATGAACCTATAAACCTAAATGAAAACTGCTATCCTGAAAATAAAGCATCCCATGAGCTGAAGCTAGCATCAAAAGATACAGACATTGCAGATCTTTCTTTAGTTACGTCAGGAAGATAAGGAATAACATTAAATGCTGCTCAGAGCTTATTCAAGATGGAAACACCCATTAAAATCCTGTGGATATTGCCAACATACAAGCAATCAAATTCAGCACAAACTTTACCCCAGAGTTGACTATACAATCCCCAAATATCCCAATTATCATCAAATTACATTTACTAAAAGTACTTCCCAAAATTAAATGTATATCCTCATTGAGACCTGATAATATACCCAGATACCCAATAAACAGCTCTAAGCAAGCATTATGAGGCCCATTCCATAGTATATTCAACCAGAGTTTGGCAACTGGCTTTGTCCTGTACATATGGTGCATAACTGTTGTGATTCCACTTAACAAGGCCTGTCCAACCACTGACCCCAGAAATTACAGTGTGTAGAAAACCAAAGAACATAAATAAATGAAAAAACCACCAGGTGCTCGAGCTGGGATGCAAGCAGGTTTATTCTGGTACCTCGGCTGGAAGTAGCCTTCAAAGGAATAACCACTTACATTTTTTTACATCTTTTATAATGAAATCCATTATAACAATTAATCAATTAAGTAATTAAATACATCAAGAGGTTTAAAGCTTTAAAGAGACCATACATTAATGAGCCACAGGAGAAGACAAGTTAAACAAAAGCATTCAACAAATTAAATGCATATTATGAAAGATTAACTATATATTTTATAAATGCCTTTGTAAAAAATGTGTAAAACACTTTCAGATAGTAAGATTCATTTCCAGATTCAACCCCTTGGGTTTCAAAGTACCAAATGTTAATATGAACCTACTTTCCAAATTCAGTAACTTCTGTAAAAAAATGCCAGCATTATAAACATCTGGTTTTGCTAATGTACAGAAAAACAAAGAATCCAAAACACCATTGTGAACAATATTAAAATGTTCAGAAATTGGACTTTCCATCCCATGATTTCTAATGTCCCCCATATGTTCCAAAATCCGTATGTTTAACTGATGTTTTGTTTGGCCTATATAAAATTTAGGTGGAATACAACCACAACCCACAAGATATACAACCCCACAAGGTTTACAATCAAATTTATCAGTGGCCTGTTATTTCACACCATTAATGCAACTACCTGATAGATTTTTAACTTTAGAACAAACTTTACATTTGCCACATCCGAACATACCCTCTAACTTAAATCTGCCATCCAACACATTCATCTCCCTAGCTTTTCGCTTTAGCTTCAACATTTCCTTCAAGTTCGCATATCTTCCATAAGAGAAACAAACTTTATTAGGAAAAAAATGACCTATTTCATCATTTTGACAAACTATAGGCCAAAGAAAATCCACAATATTTTTCAAAGTTAGAGAAAAAAGAGAATGTTTGGTGACAAAAAATATTTTATTTTTGCTATTCAAAAAACACCTATCAGCTTTCTTACTTCTATTGTAAATTCTATCTTCATTCTTTGTACTCAAATCAGGTTTAAATAACCTATCAATACTATCATTAATTAGAGATTCAGAATAGCCTCTTACTAAAAGTCTATTTTTAATGTTCCTAAATTCAAACTCCAAAAGAGCAATTTCCGAGGTATGTTCAAATGTGCGCTTAAACTCCCCAAAGGGAAGTGCCTTAATCAAATGTGTGGGGTGAGCACTAGTAGCATGTAAAAAATTGTTGGTTGCAGTATCCTTTCTAAAAGGCCTGTATTGAACTTTATTATTGGGATCCACATATAATACAATATCCAAAAACTGAATAGTATGGATATTCACTACACATGTGAATTCAAGACCAAATCTGTTACAGTGTAAGCTGGCAACAAATTCATCAAATTCCAACATGTTGCCAGTACACACAAAAATGAAATCATCAATGTACCTATGATAAAGTACAACATTTTTTCGAAAAAATTCTAAAGTATACAGAAATGTGGTCTCGAAATATGACATGAATAGAATTGCATAAGTGGGGGCAAAATTAGCCCCCATTGCAGTCCCTTCCTTTTGTAAAAATATTTTTTGTTCACACAAAAAATAATTGTGGGTTAATGCAAATTCCAAAAGTAAAACAATGAAGGAAGTCCTAGGACCCTCCCCCAAAATTTTACATATAGCCTCTAAACCAAATTTTGTCCTAATGCTGGTATATAAAGCCTTCACATCAACTGTGGCCCAATAAAAAGTATCATCCCACTCTAAATTCTTTATCTTCTCACAATAATCATTAGTATTACTAATATGTGAAATAACATTCCTCAATTCTTTTTTCAAAAGACTATCTAAAAATATGTCAACATGTTCGAGAAAACCACCACAGCATGAAACAATCGGGCGACCCGGAGGGTCCAAAAGGTTTTTATGTATTTTTGGCAAAGCATGAAAGGTAGGGTCTTTCGGGCTAACTATAAAAAGTTTTTTAACATCCTTGTTAGTCAAGAATCCTAACCTTTCCCCCTTCTCTAACAATTCCAAAAGTGCTGTATTAAATTCTAAGACAGGGTTGCTAGGTAATTCATCATAAACCTGTTCATTGGATAGTAAATCAAAAACCATTTTTAAGTAGTGTATAACTGTGGTGATTCCACTTAACAAGGCCTGTCTCACCACTGACCCAGAAATTACAGACCTATCAATTTGATGAGTCTCATATGCAAAGCCATTTAACATATCAAAATGGACCTACTTAGTGCTGGCATCAAAAATCTTAACAAGTTTTACCCTCATCAGTTTGGTTTTGTCAAGAGTAGATTCAGTCTGATGGATCAGGCAAACCTCTTTGAGAGGGTAACAAAGACAGTGAACAGTCTGAATGCTGCCTATATAGAGTGCATTGACCTTGCCAAGGCATTTGATACTATTCCTCATTCCAGCATAATAACTAAATTTAATGCACTTCATATTGACTGCTGTGCATTTAGATGGATTACACATTGGCTGAAGGAATGAACCCACACAGTGAGGCTGGCAAGTACTTCTTTTGAGAGCATGTAGGTGGCCAGTGGAGTTCCCCAGGTATCCATCTTGGTACCCCTGATATTTGTCATCTAATTCACTAATTTCCAAATCACAAATGATGATCTTTGGTTAATCAGTTTGCAAATAAGAGTAAACTTGGTGTCTTCCTTATTTCCACCTGTGACATACAGGCACTCCAACATGAACTTACACTTGTTAAAAATTGGTGTACTAAAAGCAGACTCAAATTTTACACCAAAAAGTGCACTGTTGTTGAGTTGGGTAAGCATTCCCCACCCCCACCTCCATCCAGATAATAGTGTAAACAACACCTCATTTCAAAATGACAGTATATGCCACACTGATTATGCTCATCATAGTATACAACATCTCCTTTGTGATGTGTCTCACTAAACACATACAGCAAATTTAAAGACCACAGAGAGCCCTAAAAAGAAAGATCAAAGGCTTAATAAAACTGACCTATCAGAAGAAACTGGAATATCTATTGCTGTATTCAGTATCCTATAGACTCCTTACTGGTGATATATCCATAACATATTGGGTCATATGGGATCCAGCAGTACAAAATATTTTATACTTTCATAAATCAAATAGTCTTATAAATGCTAGGATAAAAGGTCTAATTTTACTTAAACAAATAAACAAAACATGGTAAGGAGACAGATTTATCAAATGGAGCCTATCATTTCTCTGGAACAAACTTCCTCTCCAAATTAAGCTTCCTTCAAAAGGGATCCAGATAATTGGATGACCATTCAGAAGTTTACCCTAATATGACTAGTCTGTCTCTTATTGAAAAGGGTCATGGTCTACCTTCTGTCAAGGTGTTGAATGCCGCCTGGCCCAGTTACCATGTCTATTCTATGATTCTGTGAGTATGAGCAGTGTAACCAGTCCTGGCATTTTATTGCACACTCTAATTTTAGGTTTCTGTGCAATGTTTTTTATAGTCTGTGTAATACTTTATTCAGGACCATAGTAATGAACTAGACACTGCTTCACAGCCAGTGACACCTCATTCACTTCACCTGGATTTGTCTGGCATAATCCTCCTTTGCATCCATCTCATGTATAGTCTCCTCATCTAGTTCTTCCTCCGCTAATGATTGTGAGACTTTCTACTTCTTAATCTATCCACCCTGCTGTAACTGCTTGAGGAAAATGATGCTGTGTAATGATGCGAAAACTGCAATTTTGTTTTCTGTATGTTGGAAGATCAAGCTGCTGTGAACACCCAGCTATATCCAGACAATGGAAACCGGCCTTCATCAGGCAAAACACAAGTTCAACAATAATGCAGGCCGTGCTAGGGTAATGTTGTAAGCATTCTCAGTTAAGATATGGGGATTTCTAAATATGTTTAATTAACAATGGTTTCAGGGCATATATAACATCATCAATAAGATGTCTCTATACCACTGCTATATGTTGCATGTGTGCCATATGTGAGGGATGTGGGCATTGCCTGTGTGACTTGCAGACACCATGTACACTGTACTCTAAACATTGCTGACCTTTGGCCAATTAACAAGGCATGACAACTTATGGTTAACATTCCTTATTCCCTGCACCTTAGGTGGGCTGTTATTGTAGCATACCTCAGGGAAACGGGCTATGTCATAAAACTACCCCCAAAGGCCCACTTGGTGTTGGCTCTCTCCTCTGTATTATGTGGAAACCACATATGTTACTCTGCATCCTGTAGAATGGCAGTGAGAAACCGGTGAAGTATCCCTGAGTCAGATTCCTGGCATATACTCATCATGTCCCCAGCTGGTCAATGAAACAATGCACACACTTTTTCCTGAATCCAAGTCTATCTTATTACCATTTTAAAATGTACTAAATATGCATACATATTTAAAAATAATGTTGTTATTTTTATGATAAAGCTATTTCATGACCTGCGCATGAATGTTAATATACTGGCAAAAAAAAATAAAGAGGCTATCTGTTCATTTGGGTGGCAGATTTAACTTGAAAATGTCTATGTATAGTTTAGATATGCATACTTTGCCTTATAATAAAACAATAAGACAAATGTACTTTGCAACCTATTTATAAAAATACCCATATAAAATTATGATAACTTGAAATCAACATTTCGTAATCATCATATTGCGAAATAATGCATGACGATGCATAATATCCCAAATACTGAACATCTGGCAGCATGACTGGCCACCAATTAGTCTGAGCTGTCATACCAAACCGAGTGGCATGCTGTGACTGTACCTTGATCAAGCTGCCAAATGGCCAGAGACCCAGCATTGAAAGAACTCTCACTCTCATCTTGGAGAAGGTCACCTGACACAGGAAAAGCATGGGGGGAATGAATAGAGTGGGAGGCCACACAGTAACCACTAAAACATGATTGAAAAAAAGGGAAGTGAAGCACAGTTGCTGCAGTGCTTCACTGAAAAGGTGATGAAATCCTACAGATAATTATTTAGCAAGGGGGAATCACTGTGGCAGCTGCTGGCATACCTTCAGAAAAAGTCAACATGGAGACATTTTGGTTTCCCCAATAAATTTAATTTGTATAGATCAGAAATTCAATTTTCAAAATGCAAAGCACGTAATAAAGTACAGCTAAGCAATTTTGGAATGTCATTTCGAAAGTATCAGTTTTATACCTTTTTCTCTCTGTTGCCAATATAGTATAACACCTCAGTCTAATATTTAAAATATTCTCATACACAATGCACTAATGATTCAATAAACATTACTACTGACAGTTCTATTGTGAGAAACTTGAATGATATTGCTTTCGTTATGTTTTGTACATTGCTATGACAATTTTTTTTTTTGGTGATGCAGTACATTTTTTTTTTATTCTGGCATCTATTCTGCCCTGGAATGTTATTAATTCTAACAAAAAACATGCTATTCGAAATTACAGAAATAATTTTTCTCTTTCAGTGCTCACATTTTGAGTACTTATTTCTGAAGGATTTTCAAAAAGCTTTTTATTTGTAATTATATGAGCACTAATTGCAAGCATTGCTTAAGCTGCAATATCTAATCTTGCAGATTTTAATGGATGCAAACAAAGGAGGCAATTTCGTAATTTTGACACCTGAGCAATACAAGGACATGTGCATGAACTATTTCAACTCCTTTCTAGACGTGCTACTTGAACACACTCTGGGAAATGTTTTGATTTGTTAAGAACAATCTGACCAGATGCAACCTTGTATTCTTAGGATCCCAGTTTTTATGGACTGAGCACTTAAAAGACTATTACTAACACCATAGCATGACCTATGGTTTATTTGTGTGATACACTATTTTTGCAAAAGTTTGTACAACATTCACCTTCCTGTACTTGAGACTATTTTCACGTTTTTAGAGAAACTAAGCACTTTATTCTGGCAACATGCTTAATTTGGAATAAGTTTAGATGTACATTCAGAACACAGTAACACTTTGTATTCTGATAGGGAACAGGCAGTTAGCCGAGTTATACATAATGAACCACGGAAATCAATATTCTTGGCCTTTTATTCATCATGATAAATGTTCTGTGATTGACAATATTATTTAATTCTAGGCACTGCAATAGCTGGCTTTAGGAAGAATTTTCCTTTTAACTTTTTATGTTATGTAGATGATCTGATTTTTAAAATGCAAAGTCTCAAGACACCACCAAAAATATATAGCAGACCATCTGCTAGTAAACTAGCATGTTTTCTTCTCTGCCAACAGCATTTCCATTGAAGTGACTTGTTTTGCTGCTTTATGTCTGGTTACTGTATATTGCTTTGTGTTGCCTATTTGAATTTTCATGTAACGAGACATTACATTCGAGACCAATCTAGCATTTTTTTTTCTGGATTTAAAGTCTAAAGATATGCCTTGGTAATTTTACTGCATTTCCTCAAGCCATTTTGTTGTAAAGTTTTCAAGGACTTTATCTGTTACACAGGGAACATATTTGGATGTTGTGTTGTTGGTAGATGCACAAGGTATGGTGTGATCAACTCTTTAAATATACTGAAGCTAAGATATTACTCCATACTACAAGTGACCATCCTGCAGTTTGTCTGCTGTTTACCTGCTGTCAGCATTGCCTAAGGGCAAGTTTATAAAGAGTCTAGGATATGCCCTACCTGATTTGAATTTGTGGAGGTTTCTAGGGAAAAATAACCTCAAAGATCTTTAACAGGGGTTAATATAAAAGGAGGTCTGAAAGGCTGAGAAATCGGTTACAACAACCATCGTATGCTCAAGTTACAGGGGCCAACAACTACAACCCCCACAGAAGAACAACTTACAGATAGAACAGTTCAGTTTAGGTGAATTTGGGGATGTTACATCTACATACAAGCCTGTATCTATGTATGTACATAATGATTTTTTTTATTTTTAATTATACAGATTTGAAAATAGATGATGTACATTTCAAGTTATTCACCAAAGGGTTCACTTTTGTACCTGTTACTAAGCCTAGTATAGACAGTATCCTGTTGGACATAAGACATTTTACTAGGAAGCTCAACTTATTGCAGATGTTTGGTAAGGACAAGTCACACCTTAAGAGTAATAATTTAAGTAGACATAGTGTTTACAATCCTCCCCTTCATCAAGATATTCAGAATTTTGAAAATATACTTAATAATAGAATTAGAAGGGAATTTAAATAGCATGTGAACACGAATGTTATTAATCTAACGGATGAAGAGAAGAAACTTTTATATGAGCTCAGTGAAAATAAAAATATCAGGGTTATGAAACCGGATAAAGATGGCGGTGTTGTCCTTATGGATAGTTGGGACTATGAGAATAGAATGTTTGAGATATTAAATAATGACAAGTGTTACAGTTCAGTTTCTAAAAACTAAATTAATATTTCATATCACAAAATAGACTATATTATAGAGGATAATTTGTCTCAAGGGCTCATAGATATTGAATTATGGAAGTTTTTGAAAGTTAGTAAACCAGTTATCTCCACTCTTTTCGGTATACCAAAGACCCATAAAAATATTCAAAATCCCCCAATGAAACCAATTGTCTCATCACAAGGTTCAAAAACCCAGCCTTTGGCTATATATATAGACACTAAACTTAAAAATTACTATATGAATTATTCACACATTTTGGTGGATTCCTGGGACTTCCTACAGAAAATCAGTAAGGACCCTTATAGTGAGAATATGAAATTTATTACTATTGATGTTAAAGATTTATTTTCAGTCATACCACATAACATTGGAATGGACTGGTTTGAGAATATGTTAATAGAAATGAATTTAATGACATCCAATGAATTTAAACTAGTCTTAGAGTGTATGGAGTTGGTACTCAAAAAATATTTTATATTTTTCCAAGGTGACTATTATCACCAAAAAGAGGGTGTGGCTATGGGGGCAGCGTGTGCCCCTATTTATGCCAATATAGTAATGTTACATTGGGAAAGACAATATGTTTTTGATACCGAATTTTTTATTTACATCAAAAGTTATTATCGATTTCTTGATGATATATTTATTTTATAGGAAGGCTCGGATGAAGCCATAGACAGATTTATTTCTTTTATTAACCAAAGTACTAACTTTTTAAGTTTTACTTATCATATGGATTCACAGAAAATTAATTACCTTGATGTCATGTTACGAAAGGGCTACCAGTTTAATATGTACAAATCTATTATTTATAGAAAAGAACATTTTTCCAATACATATTTACATTTTAACAGTGACCACCCAGATTATCTTAAGCACAATATAATTAAGGGGCAGATGATTAGAGTGGCCCGTATGACTTCAGACAGGGATGAATTTCTTACGGAAATAGACAAAGTACAAAATATGTTTCATCAAAGAGACTATCCAGTGGAAATTACACAGCCTATAAAAGAAACAATAATTAAAGGATGGGATGATAAATATATACCTCTATTAAATTATACGAATAATAAAATTATCGAAAGAACTGATAAATCATTGCAGAACAATAAGAATGGGTTACCCTATCTGATTCTTACATATCATCAGAACATCGGGTGGTTACATAAATGTATTAATGAGACATGGGATTTGTTCAAAACAGTGTCTATGAGAACTAAGATTTTTCAAAATAAATTGACTTATAGTTACAGGAGAGGTTACAACATAAAAAATATTTTTGAAAAAAAGAAATGCACAAACCAAGGTGAAATAGTTCAAAATAAAATAGGTACTTTTAGATGTGGTAGATGCCCCCAGTGTCCATTTATAGCGGGGGAAAAAACAGTAACATTACCTAGTTTGAATATTACATTGAAGTCTAAAAAATATAGTAGTTGTTATACTAAGGGGTTGGTTTACCTAGTTTATTGTAAATCTTGTTGGGGGTTCTATATTGGCAAAACGGAACGCCATCTGAGAAAAAGGATATATGAGCATATGAGAGATATAAATCGTAAGAACGAAAACAACGCTTTATATAGACATTCTTTAATTTGTGACAAGGCCAATTTTAAATTTTGGGTGGTCGAGGTGGTGGATCAGTTAGATAGAGGGGGTGACTGGGAAACTAAATTAGCATATAGGGAGATGATATGGCAGCTAGATGCCTGTTGCGGCAAGGGCCTGAATAACCATATATCCATTGTGCCAGCGCTTAAACTATTATCAAATGACCCTAAAAAACATAAACAAAACATATGTAATAATAAATAATACACAACATTTGGGTATTAACATATTGTATTATTATATATTATATATTCAATTAATTATTTATTTACAACAATTCAGTACAATTTATTGTCATTTATTTATAGTTATTTATTAAATTTTTTTATAAATTTACATATTACACCATTAAATATACATATATATTTTTATAAAACTAATGTTTTGGTAATTTAGATATGCAGTTTTTATATGTATTTATATTTGATATATGTGAGTAAGTTTTTTAAATGACTACATATTGAATTAGTAATTAATTTTTAAAATTATATATATATATATATATATATATATATATATATAACATATATATATATTTTTTTGATGGATATATATATATATATATATATATATATATACACATATAAATTCACATAAGGTGTGAATGTCAAATGACATATGCTTTTAAATGTTTTTTAGTTTTTTAATGAGTTGAGTTGAATATTTCTGTTCAATTTCATGAAGGATAGCCAGTTCACTTTATTTCAGTGAATTGTTCAATCATCTTATTACTTAATTACTTAATTATTTTATTGTTTTGTTGATTGGTCAAATTAATGTATAAAAGGCATTCAGTGTGTGGTGATATTTGATTCTGATGAGGTCTCCTGTTTCTGGAGATGAAAGCGCTAAATCTATTTGTCAATAAAGACGTTTTGTGATACCTTTGGATTACCTTTTGAGTTTTTGGACGTGGTGTTGGTATTGGTGCAAACATTTTATTTTTTCAGGAAGACAGCCTTCATTGTAACTCGGACTACCGTGGATTTTTATGGATTTTTAAAGTAAAATCTATGTGACCTTTCAACAGGTGTTGAAGCAGCATATTTCAGACACGATTTAAGATCTACACAAAAATCAAAGACAAAATAATTTTGATTCCTGAAAATCATCAAAATGTTATACTATCTACCTTGTTGTTTAAATAATTTCCTCTACTGAAAATAATAAAAAAAAAATCATCTTATTTCCTTTTTCTTAAACATAACTTTATTGTAATGAAATGGTAAAACTTTGAAACATCACTGAGAAATACTGTTCCTAGATCCTGTGCTTGGTAAAGTGTCACTGAAATTTCAATCAGTCTCATATTCATTAGGATCAAATTTAAGACAATGATTAGTTTCTAGCTTTTATGCATTTTCTACAAAGTCCATTTGCCTGGGGTCAATGTTTCATTTGTAAATGTTAATGCAACAAACTGCAGGTTAACTACAAACAGAATTTCAAAGTGGTAATTTTCAGCATTTGTTGTTTATATACTTTTTCCTTTCAATTGGTCTTTCATGCAGATTCAGATTGTATGCATATGCATACTGGGATTTTCGACTGTTGCCAGACATTTCAATACAATCCATTATGAAGGTCCTCCATTGTATAACTTCTTTGCCATGAGATGCATCTGGCCTCTGAATACATACAGCTCAGAATACAGGCATACTTTACTGAAAATATTAGAAACTACTGTGATTCTGCATTCTATCATGTCAAAGAGCAATTTATAAACAGATTTCCCCCTCACCAGACCAGACAAGGATAAGGTCATAGTCAGCTGCCTATCAGATGCCAGGATCCAACAAATAATTCATGCACTCAAGTCACTAAACAAGTACTGTTATGACTCTATCATAGTCCATGATGGAGTGAATGGCTTCAGAGATACCTCTCTGGACTATATAAAAACAGACATGATGTAACAATCTGATTATATATCTCAGATAGGTATGTCCCTAGCCCTAAGCTGTATCTATCCCTCAGCCAGGATGATGCCACAATATAAAAAAAAAACTATGACTTCAAAAATTGGCTTCGCTTCTGGTGTCAGTCCAGGAGGATCCTGTATCTAACAGTCTGGGAGGATATGGCAAACAGACCTCACTGCTTTGGTATTGATGGTCTGCATCTGTCCATTCAAGGCTTTTGGATACTGGCAAAGGTCCTTGCCTCCCTTAAAATGCCTTTTTTAGGCAATGTCAAAACAACAAATTTTCAAACATAACAAAATCTAATTGAGACAAACTCCAGGTCATGCTGCTTAATGCCAGGAGTTTAAACATGAAACTGCACTCCCTGGAAGTACTCCTCACCTTGGTGGATGCTGACGTCTGTGCAGTTGCTGAGACATGGTTCAAAGCCATGGAAAGCACCCTGGCCATGCAGGCCTACAATGCCTTCCACATGTTCAGACTTCAAAATGAGCATGAAGGAACCAAAGGTGGAGGGTTATTCATCTTCATTAAAACCAAATACACTTCGAGGCTGGTCAAACAGCATGACTCTCTTGAACTACTCAATGTCCAATTAACTATCAGGAAAGTACCATCTCACATCATTGCTAGCTATAAATCCCACACCATGAACCAGAATAAGCACACTGCTTACCATGATTTACTGGAATTCCTTGCTATATAGCCTAATACCTTAGTCATGGAAGATTTCAACTATCCTTCCATGGACTGGGGGATATACATGAGCAAAAATACACTGGCTCAGAGGTTCTTGGACTTTGTTTACACAAATGCTTTGGAACAGATAATCTGCAGCCCTACTAGGGGGTCTAATATTTTGGACATAGTAATCACTAACATGGGGGGGGGTCAGTGAAGTTCCCCATGCATAATACCCTCTCTGGTTAGGTCAGACCACAAATCTGTCTCTTTTGAAAGTAACTACTGGAACTGACACCCTCACAAAAACAAAAATTATAAAAAACTTTATCAAAGCTAACTACAGTTTACTAAGTGATGGTATAAAAAGCTTCATATCACCTGCAATCACAGACACCAATGATCACTATGCAGAAGTATATGCAAATGCCTTGTACAAACACTTAAATAACTGCATAAACTTTGCTGTACCTGACCAGATAAAAAACAGTTCTTCCCTGTAAAAACTAGCCACAGTGGTGGACTTCAAGTAAAAACAGATTATATAACAAGAGGAAGAAACTGTTGTCTAAAAGCAAGAAGGATATCACTCTGCAGAAGAAGAGTTCACTCCTAAGCCATGAAAAGAAAATCAGAAATCTTGTAAATTCCTGTAAAGCAAATTATGAAACTAAAATTGCATCCCTAGCCAAGGATAATCATAAGGCATTCTTTAACTATGCCTGGTCTAGTAGGGAATGTCCAGCTACGTTCTGAACTGGTTGTAGATGGGATCACTCATACTACAGAAGAAGATATTGCTAACCTGCTAGCTGACAGATTCAGTGCAAAATTCACCCCCCCATCACTACCTACCATATCCCAAACCATACCCGACAACAGCCCTCTGCTAGTATCACGAGAGAACAGGTCATCTCTGCGCTGCTCAAGGCCGAAAACATTGCCTCACTGGAATCAGATAATATTCCAGGTTGTTTACTAAGCAATCTAACACAAGACCTAGTGGACCTACTTGATTTTCTCCTTAATAATAGCGTGAGAACTTTCTATGTTCCTGCAAAATGGAGAACAGCAACAGTGATTCTCCTTCACAAAGCGGGGCTATCAATTGACCCTTGGAACTACAGACCCATAAGTCTAACCAGCCTCATCTGCAAGACCATGGAAAGAATTAAAATGGACAGTATTAACAAGAACACAGCCAACATGCAAACACTAGACCCAACCCAGTTTGGTTTTGTTAAGGGTTGATCATGTTTATTAAACCTGGTAGACTTCTTTGAGAATGTCAGCAAAGCCATGGACAAAGGTAAGAAAATACAGACAGCCTATCTTGACCTTACCAAGGCATTCAATGCAACCTGCAACTCTGGTATCACTGAGAAACTCTGCCAGCTGGGGATTAACTCATACGTTACTAGATGGGTAGCCAATTGGCTCACTGACAGAACACACTCTGTCAAAACTGGTGACTCCACCTCAACTAAATGATCCATCACAAATGGAGTACACAGGGGTCTGTGCTGAGCCCCTTACTGTTTGGCATCTATTTTTCAGCGATCCAGGCCAAAGTAGACAGCCTCTGGCTCTCCAGGTTCACTGATTATTTGCAAACAGGGAGCAATCATTTGAGTCCCCCAATGTTGTCAACATATTACAAGAAGGGCCAACTCAAACAAATGATTGGTGCCAAAGTCATGGTCTAAATCTAAATGCAAAAATATGCATTATTATTCCCTTAGGCAAAACAAAATTCCCTACTAATTAAAATATTGATTGCACCCCCTGATTTCCAACTCAGTGGTGAGAGACTTGGAAACATAGGTTGGTATCAATCTGAACTTCGACCAGCGCATTTCCAGAGTGGTAAGTAAATCCATCTATGTAGCATACCTCATAAGCAAGGGCATAGCATCCAGGTTAAGGGATGTTATAACTCCTGTATAATCTACCCTCATCAGACCATTAATGGTATAATGCACCCCTTTGTATGTACCTCACCAGACACCTGCAGCAGCTGGAGAGACCTCAGAGGTTTCTCACTAAGAAAATACAGGGACTTCAAGCCATGATCTATGCGGACAGATTGAAAGCCTTGCCACTTTACTCTGTATCTTATAGGCTACTGATAGGCGACTTGTGCCTGACTTTTAGGGCAATCTCCGACCCTGTCCAAATGGAAATGCTGCACATCCGCAAGTCAAATGGTACAATAGTCACTCACTCTAGGAATCTCAACCTACTCTGTGACATTAACAAAACATGCTGGAGAGACAGATATGTCTAACAGAGGCTGCAGCTTCACTGGAATAGACTTCCTATTCATTTAAAACAGAGCTTCTTCACTGACTCTATTCAAACATAACCTAGATAATTGGATGGGAGACCACAAATTAGCCTCTGGCAGGGCACCCTTGTCCCTCATGGCCAGGGGTAGCTGGTGTTAATCACAGACCCGCTCTGTTCATAAATTCGTTCTACAAACTACCCAAAAAGAGCAAATGGGGATACTTGGGATTAACATGGCTCAGCTTGTAAAAGCTCTAGTGCTGCTTGCCTAGTAACTGCCTATGAACCTATAAACCTATAATCTCTGAGTTGGTTAATAGAGTAATTTAATTTTATCTACTTACTATTTAAATGTTACTTCATTGCTCAGTAGTTATCCAAAAAGGGAGTTTTTACTTGAAGTACTTGGTCTGAAGAAAATAAAACTTGCTTTGTAGAACAGGATTTTCTGTCTGTTGTAGTTTTTTGTAGTCATTTTTTCTTTACTGCAATATTTAAATGTTCTTTATATTGATTACTGCTACACTAGCCTAAGTTGTAGGGTTTATATTCTGCTGAGGGTATGATGACTGGCCAGTTTCCAAAGCTTGGGGGCACCTTCCATGCACCCAAACTGTCAAGCAGCTTGAGATGTGCTGGCTAAAAGACAAGTTTAGGCATGAAGCCCTTCAGAGCTTTACTGTCACTGAAGACTATGCTCCTCTGAGGCTTTTGAGGATTGACATTCAGTTTGCTCTTTCCTCTGCTGAGCAGAAAAGTTATTTTGGGGAAAAATATCAATTTTCTTATATTAGTTTATGTTTTATTACTTTCCTCTTCAGGAAAATTATTTTAAATTCTGTGTACTGGTGTTTTTTACCAGCATTTGCTGCTTGTCTTTGCTGAGAAAGTGGCACAATTTTCGGCTTGAACATGGAAATGATTGTCAGAACTATGGTATGTCTATCTTCCAGCCACAAAAATAAAAAGTTAAGCAAACAGCCTTTGGCATCACATCAGACTATCAATGTTCCTCAGCTGCAGGTGGGTGACTCTGCTGTGGTCATTTGCTGTACCTCAGATCACTTATCCTTTTTCCCAAATCTGTCTGGTGTAGCACCTACAGCTTCTATGGACCAGGGGTTAGCCCTATCCTCTGTGGTTATTGGAGTCCCCTCACTAGGCAAGGGAGAGCCACTGTTGTTGGTCCTGGGAAAGGAAACAGAAAAGGTTTCTTTGTTATGTCAGAATGTTGTGCTCTGCCCTGGGGAAGTAGCGTCTGCCAAAAGTAACATGTTTGGCCCTATTTTGCCAGTCAAAAAAAAAAAAACAAAGAAAAAGAAAGACAAAATGAGAACAAAACATGCGTCTATCCTTCTTCAAATTTCTTTGAATAGGAGTAGTTAACTGTTACTGGCTCAGGGTTTAATTCAGGCTATTGATCCTCCTTGTAGAGTAGTTTCTGGTATCTATTTCTGAAGATGTTTAAGATTCTGAATCTCAACAAGAAAATGCAAGGATGGATTCAAGGTTTTGTCCTCAAATTTCTGATTCAGTCTCAGAGTACAGTTCAGTTTCTGATTGTTCCTATGGAGGGGTTTCTTTTCTCTGAGAGTATTGCTAGCATGTCCCAATGTTTTCAGTGGGAGAACACTAAGGATTCTCAGTCCCTGAAAAAAATGCTCTGAGTTGATATGGAAGGTTTTTCGAGAACTTACACCCATTCCTCTTGTTCTGTATGCATTGGATGCCATTTACCTTACTGCCTGCAATTTTCCTGACAGTCAGCCAGCTGTCCTTAAAATGGCAGCTAGGATGTTTAAAGTTCCTCAGTCTTTTAACTCATTATCTGAGTGACACCTCCAGGAGCATCTTTAGTGACTCCTACTGATGCCTCTAGACACCAAATATTGCTTGTTCATATTAGCATCAATAATTCCCAAACCGTATTATATACAAAGTTTTCAAAGATTTCAACTTAATGCTTACCCAATGACAAACTCAACTGCATTAATATTTGACCTCTGTTACAGGCATGTGAAGAGATATTAACTGTTGTGTTTTATGATAATTTATATGGATATAATTTTCAAATTTTTCTAAATATTTCAGCAACCAAGTAATACAGACAGAACTCCTTAGCCTCATACAAAATCTTTCACCTAGATGAATAAAATTCTGCTTACAGTATGTGTATAACTTGAGTGGTTGCTGAGATATTGCAAATTGTTTGCAACATATTACAAATGTAATACTTACTGTATTTACTGTGACTTATAAAATTCTGTTTACAACCTAGAACCGAAAGAATACTGCCAATATAAAACTAGTTTATGCTGAAGTGTTTGCCATGTATATTTATTTCATAACCCCTGTGGTTCCAGATATATGAACATTTGTTTGAAATGTGAGGACATAATTTGATTCTGTCAAAAGGCTTAGGCTCTGCCCATTGGAAGTTACATTCAAACTTCCTGAGCTCTATTGGAGTGAATGAGTTAAACATTTATACACTATTCTCAAACCTAAACCAGCACCTGTAGCTTTAGTTGACTCCACTGCTGCTAAGTACTTAGTTAATTCCAATCCTACTGATTCTAACAAGGATGAGATAATTTATTGATAGTTAAGGGAAAAAATGTATACTTCTGTAATTCTGATTTTAAGAATTTTAAATTGTCAGTCTCATATGTAAAAAGTTATTTTTGACATATTGTGAAAGTATGAGGAATGTTTTATCTACAGTTTCTACTTGTGCAGTTAAAACTGCTTTAAATAACATTAGTTAATTCCGTTGCCAGGTCACTACTCATTGTTTGCACTGTGTGTATGATTCTGTTGATACTTTTTTTTTTTTTTTGTTATTCCTAATATTGTCCTTTTAGAGGGCCTCTCTCTGCTGGCAGGAAAGATCT